>NW_026059894.1:0-29905 GCF_023721935.1 Panthera uncia | reverse complement strand
AAAGAGAAAGAGAAAGAGAAAGAGAAAGAGAAAGAGAAAGAGAAAGAGAAAGAGAGTGATTGTCTGGACACAGACTCCATCCTAGATCCAATATAATACAGATCTAAGCCAACAGCCCGTCTTCACACATCACCCTCCGACCTGACATTCTCTATATCAAAGGCCAGACCTTATCTCCTAAATCTGTAAGAAAAAAAAAATGTGGATTTTTTTTCTAACTTGTCCATGTTGGAACTGAACATGCATTTGAGGATATGGCGGTCAGGGGCTTGTTGACTTACCCCGGGACTCGTCTGTGTTCAGAGCTGCTCTGTACCCTCCTGTTAGCTCCGTGTGGCCCACAGCAGTGAGTCTCCAGGCCCAGCTTCCTTTTGCTCTAACACAAGGATCACACCATCTACCTCCCGAGGGGCTTCTAGGACGAAGAAGTGCTATCCAAATGCCGCCTGATCTGTCCAGAAAGACCGGCTGGGTGTTCTACACTGAGAAGATTCTCCATTTGTGTACGAGGGGACACAAAGGAAAGTGTCTACATTTGCAAGTGCACCTGCCCGCACACAGGTGACGCGGTGGACATGAGGGCTTTCCCGCGCACAGGCAGCTCTGATTTTGCTCCCTGTGGCACAGTGACTAGTACCACTGAGACAGAACAGAGCAGGAAGAGGACTGGTGGAAGGAGGGGAGAGAGAGGAAGCCAAGTGAGGAGCTGTCTGGACACCGTGGCAGGAGAGGACATTGGTCCACAAAATAAGGAGAGTAGGGAGAAGGAGGTATGTTCTGCAACCGGAGGTCCAAGCAAGAAACAAAGCAGAAACAGCAAAAGCTGACAATCTTTCCATGCCATTCTGTTCTCCTGAGTCCTCAGCCAGCCACCCTCCCTCTCTCCAATACTAGCATTTCTACCGTCAAGGGCCAGGGGAGGAGGAAGGTCCATTTGTGGACCTACCATCTCTTAGGGACTCCTGAGAAATTTTGGACAGGGTTTCTGTTTAGGGCTTTCAGTCAACTGCAAAAGAAGAGGCCCCCATGATCCACATCAATCCACAGCCAAGCTGCCCCATTGACAGGAGGCGATGATCATGCACTGATTCGAAATCTCTCATTTTCCAAACACAAGCAAGTGAAAATTCCTACTTAGAACAGGTGATGACTAGAAGCAGGAGCCTCCAGTCTGGCATAGTTCTGGGCTATGCTTTGAAGCAAATATTCCTCGATGTCATCTTTGTCCTCAGAGAGAGAGAGAGGGGAGGCAGAACACTGAGCCACCAACCGGAGAGGGCAGACACAGCTGAGCTGAAGGTGACTCAGGCATGGCCAAGAAGAAGAGGAGAAGGAACCGCAGATTTTTTCAGAAGGTCATGTGCTGCTTTTCCTGACGGGCGTACTTTCTTGTACCTTGCTTGCTTCAGCCTGGGCAGCTAAAATAGAGACTGCAGTGACCAAAAATCGTGAACTGAATTAAAAACACAGGTCTTGGTTTGTGCCAGAGGAGCATTTGTGAGGAGCACAGGGCTTCCTCAAACCCAACCCACTGGCCACCAAGGGCCGATCGATCCTCTCTTGGGTCAAGTCCTCAGAGGTCTGCCGTTGGGACAGTATGTTTCGTGAAACGCACATAAATATTTTTTACACAAGCAGAAAGTGAAAGAAGAGAAGGAGAGGAAGGCAAGGAAGAAAGAGGCCAAAAGTAACAATAGTGAGAAAGACTGCGGAAATGACTGTCAATAAAATTCTGGCAAAATGTACACAGGTGAGTGGAGGAAAACATCACTGCATAAACCACAATCACTGCACAGTCTTGGGACTCTGGCGGCCTACTTACCCACTGACAAAAATTAAAACATCAAGGCACCTGGGTGGCTCACTAGGTTAAGCATCCAGCTCTTGACTTCAGAGAGCTCCCTTTCTCTCAATATAAATAAATAAACTTAAAAAAAAGAATTTAAAAATCAACCTCATTTCTTCAAGCATTAAATAGATCACATAGCTTTTACCAGTTCCTACAAAGGCTTCCAACTACTCCAAAGAAAGAAGAATGAGAAAAAGGCCAATCCAGCATTCTTCCAGTATTTTTCAATTTTTAGTGTTTGAAGTTTTTAAAATGGCAATCCGAAACAGCTACTGGCTGAGGGTACATCAACTTTAGAAGCCAAGCAGGGACAGGAGCCTGGGTGGCTCAGTGGGTTAAGTGTCCCTGGATTTCAGTGCAGGTCACGATTTCACAGTTTGTGAGTTCGAACCCCACATCAGGCTCTGTGCTGACAGTGTGAAGCCTGCTTGGGATCCTCCCTCTCTCCCTCTCTCTTCCCCTCCCCCACTTGCATGCATGCATTCTCTCTCTTTCTTTAAAAGACAAATAAACATTTGGGGGGAGGGAAGAAGCCAAGTGAGGAGAGGGCACACTCAGTAAAGCAGGCTACATTCTTAGCAAAGTACACTGGAAAAATGGGGGCTGACGCCAAGTGAAGCAGACATTTCCCCCCACAAAGAATCAAAATTTTAGTTTGCCAAATCGGTGAGATTCATTTTTTTTTTTAACCTAGAGAATTCAGGAACCAATAAAAAGGAGTATCACGCGAGGAAGCTTGGGTGGAAAATGATCTCTGCATGGGGGCTGTTTGCTGGTAACCAAAAGCTGCATCAAGGAGCAGAACGACAACTGAACAGACCTGGGGGCTTAGGCTGGGCTGCGTAATGTGCATCCATCACCTCGTCAGTACAGCCACATGGCAATGACGTGCGTGATCTTCTTCAATTCTGTGCCTGTTCCCCTGTACTAACCAAATGTGAACCTACCAAGCCATTAACATTTCCTTCCATTCAAAAGGACAACATCAGGCTTCTGGCAGCCAAACCCTTTGTCCAAATGCAATAGCTGACATCTAAAAGCCCAGAGCCTTCCGTGTGGTGCACTTAGATGGTGAAGACCTAGCTATGCAGATAAACGTCGATCAATCAATACTCGTTTTCTTCTCCCTCCTACCAAATCAGGTTACAAATTGCTACATGCGCAGCTTGGCAACCACCAGGTCGTGCCCCACGGGATAAAGTGTTTGCATGTGTTCTACATAGGCTTTGAGACAGCCTATAGGAATTATCTGATCTGCAAAAATTATGAAAAATCTCCCGTATCTGTGCTATCCACTTCAATAGCCACTGGCCACCCCACATGCCTCCTGAGCCCTGGAACAGTGACTGGTACAAATGAGGAACTGAGATTTTAGTTTTATTTCATTTTAACCAATTTATTTTTTTTAAGTTTATTTGAAAGAGAGAGAGAAAGTAGGGGAGGGGCAGAGAGAGAGAGGGAGAGAGAGAATCCTAAGCAGGCTCCATGCTGTCAAGCGTAGAGGCTGATGCAGACCTCGAACTCGCAAACCATGAGATCATGATCTGAGCCGAAATCAAGAGTTGGATGCTTAATTGACTGAGTTCCCCAGGCACTCCATCATTTTAACCAATTTTAAATTAAAATTAGTCATAGGGGGTGAATGGCTGCCATATCAGATAGCGAGTACCAGAAGGTCAAGTTGGAGACAGGAGAACCAGAGAACACACATAATCATGCCTTAATAGCACAGCTAATTTTAATTCGGCCATAGTGTTCCGTCTGAACTTTCTTTCTGCCAAAGTGCAATGGGAAAAAGAAGTATTATAATACATTCCCTGAGTTTCAAGACCTGAAACCATATATACGTTTGACACAATCTTCTATGCTCCATTGTCATTTGCTTGTGTATTTTTTGTGGTTATGCTTCTTAGCTAAAGAAAAGGAGTATTTTAAAGAAATAAATTGAGGAGTGCCTGGGTGGCTCGGTCAGTTAAGTATCTGACTCTTCTGATTTGGGCTCAGGTCATGATCCCAGAGTCATGGGATCAAGCCCCATATTGGGCTCCACACTGAATGCAGAGCCTGCTTAAGATTCTCTCTCTCCCCCTCTCTCTGCCCCTACCCCCCTAAAGAAAACAAATAAATTGAATTTTGATTAATCTGTGTATTAATTCATTCCAACATGCAATGCTCCCCTAGTTCATGGACAGACTGTATCTGAAGGTGGGAGGTGAAGCAGCCCCACCCAACGGTTCTGACATCCACGGTGAGTGAGGAATTACCTTTATCTTCACAGGCTGGCAAAGCACCTCTGTTCTTTGGGTCATCCTTACTTTTGTTACAAAAATTTTTTAAAATGTTTATTTTTGAGAGAGAGAGAAAGAGAAAGAGAGGGAGAGAGAGGGAGAGAACAAGCGAGCAGGGGAGGGGCAGAGAGAGAGGGAGACACAGAATCTGAAGCAGGCTCCAGACTCCAAGCTGTCAGCACAGAGCCTAATGCAGGGCTAGAACTCACAAACTGTGAGATCATGACCTGAGCTGAAGTCGGACGCTTAACCGACTGAGCCATCCAGGCACTCCTGGGTCATCCTTACTTTTGTCACTTTCCATGATCCCATGCATATTGTGGAATACCGCTGATGCCCAGAAGGGACCCACAAAAAAAGTCAGCATAGGCCAGGTTTCTTTTGGGTAGACAGCTTTCCAAATCAAACAACCTGAACACCGGAGTCTGTCCCTCTATTTAAGCTCTGCTCACCTGGCATCTTCTTGAAACAATGACAGAAGCAGGGCTCCAACTCATGTACTTACCAGATCATTTTGTATACTGTTTAGTGATATGGATGTTGATAGCAAACTACAAGGAAAAAAAGTCATGGGGATGTGTGCATAGGTGGTGACCTTTTTTCACTCTGCGTCTTTTGATACGTCAAAATTATTTGAAAACCGATGCTTCCGTAGTGTGACTATTTTTCTTGTGCAGCTGCTTAGCTCACAGAGAAAGAGTTACAAAGCAGTGTGAAGGGGAACATAGCCCACAATGGCTTTCTTTTGCTCCATTTGATTTAACTGGTATGTTTGTTCCTTGTATATTTTACTTAAAAATAACCTTTTCATAGAGTCTATCGCTGATGTAAAAGCAGCTGAACACTTCAGGAAAAGTGTGGACTTTTAAAATGAAAGGAGTTCAGTATGGGGGCACCTGAGTGGCTCAGTCAGCTAAGCATCTGACTCGATTTTGCCTCAGGTTGTAATCTCACACATGGTTCATGAGTTCGAGCCCCGGGTTGGGCTCTGCGCTGAAAGTGTAGAGCTTGCTTGGGATTCTGTCTCTCTCTCTCTCTCTCTCCCTCTCTCTCTGCCCCTTCCCTGCTCACTCTCTCTCTCTCTCTCCAAATAAATAAATCAACTTAAAAAAATTTTAAGGAGTTTGGTAATAGCTGCCAGACATTTCTTCTTAGCAAATGGCGGTAAGGTGGGTTGTAGGGCATTTTTATTTCTATTCTATACAGGATTTGATCCTCAGTTGATATGCACACACATATGTAATTAATACACATCGTGCTTATCTGTCTTTCACTTGGCATGTGTCATTTTATACGCAGTCCAGAGAATGCATACCTTTCAAACCCACAATGCATCATATATAACTATGTATGGTCTGTGACTACTGCATTCACAACTACGATCTCCTCCATCCTATACAACTCAGGAACCATCTGAGCTTTGTTTTCTGAGAATGACTAAAAGGACCCCCGGTGGCCTTGTTATGGTGGCATAGGAACGGAACACAGCACGTAGAAAATGAAGGCACACGCCATGCAAGCCAATGTCCTCAATGCAATCTGCGATGCTAGAAGGCAAACTATTTGGGGGGCAATGTGGGGGTGGGCTGAGCAGAGCAGAGGGCTTCCACAGCTCGGTGTCCTAATTCTCTGACTCGATGGCAGACAAGTGCATTGCTCGCCCCCACAGCTGGGCTGCACGTGGGCCTCTGGGGAGGCTCAGGTCAGTGCTGCACCCCTATGTACGGATGATACTGTTTCCGATCAGTGTCCTTTATGCGGCACACAGCTCACCTCCTGCCATATTCCTCATCTCTGTGAAGGGTCCCTCCAGATAGCAGGCTGTGCTGCTTCAGACAAACTGGGATCACCTAACTTAGCTGGGCCTCATCCCTATAATCAAAGAGCTATGATGCTCCGGAGCGTCCACCTTCAAATGATCCTAAACAGAGCCATTTCTTCGGGGCCTGGTCTCTGCCGGCCTTTCCAGTCTTAATTCTTGCTGGTCTCAAATGTGCCCTCTGGACTCCAGTGGAAGTACCTTCAATATATGGGGCATATGTTGTGCCCACCCCAACTCCTTGGGGCCTCTGTGCACGTGCTGTCCCTTCTTCTATGACCTTCAGCCCCCTTATAAGTAGCCTGGCTTCAGTCCTTCACATCCCCCCTCCAAACATTTCTTAACACCTTCATCCTCCCTCCTCCTAAGTGTGGGTCATGTGTCCCCTTCTGTCTGGGCCCATGGCACCTGTAGCCAGTCCTGCCACACTTTTCCCATGAGTGCTCCTTAGGGGGTGCACCCTGTGCCCTGTTCAAAGCATGAGGCCAGTGCCACTTAGTACCGTTGACTGTTACATGGTAGATACTTAAAAAAAAAAAGATTTTTTTTAAGTTTATTTATTTTGAGAAAGGGATTAAGTGTGAGCAGGGAAGGGGCAGACAGAGAGGAGAGCAGGAGAATCCCAAGCACATTCCACACCGCCAGTGAGAGCCCAACACGGAGCTGGAACTCACAAACCATGACATCATGACCTGAGCCAAAATCAAGAGTTGGACGCTTAACCGACTGAGCTGCCCAGGCAACCCTAAAAAAACCTGACTTTTAGTAAATGAATAAGAGAGAATCTCCCTTTCCAGCATCTTCTTCTAGGACTGGGATGACAGAGGTATAGTCAATGCCAACTTGACTTGTCTCCAGCCTGTCCCTCAGCACCCTCCTCCTCAATGTTCCTTCAGCTGTGTTTCTTAAATGTAAATCTAATGGTGCCATTTTGCCTCAAACCTTGGATGGCTTCCCTCTGTTAGGAAGCAAAGTCCCATCTCTTTAGCATGATATCCAAGGCCATTTGCAATTTGCTCCCTGCCCACCATTCCTGCCATTTTTTTTCCTATCGCTGGCGACCAGCCAAATGCTGCCGCTTTTGCCCCTTTGCTTCTAACTGTCCTCATCTAAGTTCTCCATCATCTTCTTCTTTTTGTGTGTGTGTGTTTATTCATTTCTGGAGACAGAGAGACACAGAGCACTAGCAGGAGAGGGGCAGAGAGGGAGGGAGACACAGAATCCGAAGCAGACTCTGGGCTCTGAGCTGTCAGCACAGAGCCCAATGCGGGGCTCAAACTTGTGAACCACGAGATCATGACCTGAGCCAAAGTCGGACACTAAACTGGCTGAGTCACCCAGGTGCCCCATAAGTTCTCCATCTTCAATGCCCATCCCATCTGAGAAGTATTTCCTACGTCCCTTAGGCACAAGTCCAAATGGACATCACAGCATTTATGTTAAAATGTAATTTTATTTTGTTATTTATTTGTCTCTTCCACTGGTCACTGACAACCCAAGGGGGGACTGTCTCAGAAATCTCACGGACTGGCTCGCTCAATACTTGGTTCTCAGCAGGAGCCCAATAAATGTTTGTATAACAAATTACAGAAAGTCCAAATTGTACATGCCTAATCACTAGGGTTTTGATTTGGGAAGCTACTTGCCTTAAATAGGAACGTAGAGGCCAGATATATAAAACGTAACACAGTGGTAATTTTGTTATATGGCCAGAGAGTAAAATCAGTGCATTACCTAGAATATTAATGCCTATGCTCTTACTTATAGGTTTTTATAGCTTCGTGTTGTGATGTGTTGTAATTTGTTGATTGCTCATGAGTTTCAACTTCTGACAAATTTCACAAAATTCAGTGAATTCAAAGAAAACCTGGATTTTATATCAGTTTTCCTTTCATGATTTGGACCCTATCAAATTAATTAAAAGTATTAAAACCCCTCTCCCCAAAATAAAAGGACAAATTCTTCAATGTGTAGGATACTACGTATTTTAGACATTGGCCAATTTGTGATTCTTGTGTTCTTCTTCCTTTTTTAATTCTTCTGCTTGATTTTGAGTCTGGAAGAAAGATATTCCTTATATAATCCTAATGAAACAGCACCTAATCATTCTAAAATTCTTTCCATATGTGAACAGCGAAGATTCTGTGCCAAAATGCTAGAAATAGCCTATGAGATTTACACACTGAAAGAGAAAACAAATTTTAAAATAAGTGTTATTAGTGTATTAAATGCCCCAAGTTATTGCCATATTATGTGTGTCACAGATAAACAGGAACATGCCTCAGTTCCAGAGGGTCTAATGATTGCGAAGTCCATAAGACAAAGGGTAACACACGGCTCTGCAGAAAATGAAGTAACACAGTCGCCTGGTCTAAAATTTTTTTTTTAATGTTTTTTTTTTTTTTTTTTTTTGAGAGAGAGAGAGACAGAGTGCAAGCAGGGGAGGGGCAGAGAGGGAGGGAGACATAGAATCCAAAGCAGGCTCCAGGCTCTGAGCTATCAGCACAGAGCCCGATGGTGGAGCTTGAATGCAAGAACGGTGAGATCATGACCTGAGCCAAAATCGGACACTTAACCGAGCCACCCAGGTGCTGACCCCCCCTACACACACACAGTTGCCTGATTCTAATGGCAATCAACAAAGCAACTTACTAAATACAAGATGTACCCACAAGATGGAGAAATAGCTTGGACTAGAAACAACAACAACAACCCTTCTCTTGTCACTTACAGTTTAGAGAAAGAAAACTGAATACACTAGTGACTAAAACTTACATTTCTTCTCCCTGAAGTTTTTCCCCCTGTGTATTCACTAATTTCCCTGCATTTAGGAACTGATAAATGGCTCTTTGAAACCATCCAGTTCAACCTTCTCATTTAGCACCAAAAGAAACTGAAGCCCAGAAATGTGCATGGGCTGTCCAAGGTGACTGAACTAATCATTAGCAGACAAAAGCCAGCACCCAGGTCTCTTGGCTTGCAGCCACACACTGAGGCTTCCCCGCCTTAGTACATCTGAGGGTCACCAGTGGGCATCCAGATTTCAAAACTTGCTACCCAGGGATCTGTTTCATGTGCCTTCACAGCTGATTTCTACTATAAAAGTTTTAAAAGCTTCTAAAATCGGTACCCTTCATTAAGCTGCTTTCCTGAGAGCCCTCGAGGGCAGAAAAATAATTTTAGTAAAATCCACTTATTCATAAGAAATTAAATATTTTATGCAATGGATAATTTGAGATCCTTGTGTTCTTGTTCTTTTTTAACTCTTCAATCCGATTTAGACTCAGGAAGCAAGACATTCCTTACATAATCCCAATGAAACAGCTCCTAATGATTCTCAAGTTCTTTCTACAGGAGAACAAAGAACATTATGGGACCACATGCTGAAAATAACCGACAAGACTTCCACTGAAGCAGAAAAAATTTCAATCAACTGTTAGTACTGTATTAAAGACCCCCATGTGCTCCAGCATTTAAATAATTAGTCATTCCTTGTAGAAAACACTTTCAACATCTCTTAGGCTGGCATTTAGCAGTTTCTTCTTTTTTTCCCCTATTTATTTATTTATATTGAAATTCAAGTTAGTTAACATATAGTGTAGCATTGGTTTCAGGAGTAGGATTTAGTGATTCATCTCTTACATATAACACCCGGTGGTCATCCCAACAAGTGGCCTCCTGAATGCCCATCACCCATTTAGCCCATCCCGCACTCACCTCCCTCCAGCAACCCTCAGTTTGCTCTCTGTATTTAAGAGTCTCTTATGGTTTGCCTCCCTCTCTGTTTGTATTTTATTTTCTTTTTCCTTCCTTTCCCCTATGTTCACCTGTTTATATTTGTCTTTCTCTGACTGACTTATTTTGCTTAGCATAAGACACTCTAGTTGCATCCATGTTGTTGCAAATGGCAAGATTTCATTCTTTTTTATCGCTGAGTAATATTTTGGTTGCTGAGTATATATGCACACACGAGCACACACGAGTGTGCACATGCGCACACACACACACACAATATCTTCTTTATCCATTCATCAGTCAATTTGCACACTTTCCATACTTTGGCTATTGTCGATAGCGCTGCTATAAACATGGGGGTGCATGTGCCCCTTCAAAACAGCACACCTCTATCCCTTGGATAAATACCTAGTAGCGCAATTGCTGGGTCCTAGGGTAGTTCTATTTTTAATTTTCTGAGGAAACTGCATACTGTTTTCCAGAATGGCTGCACCAGTTTGCATTCCCAACAACAGTTGTCATTTAGTGTTTTCTAAATGAGGATGAAATCCACCCTTTCGATCTTATCTTTACATGCCATATTCTCAAACAGAGGGTTCTCTCTTTAACTAGGTCCACAATTGTTTGATATTCTCAAGATCTTATTCAAAGGAAACTTGTTTCATACTACCTATAGATCCTCTGTCCCAGTCTTGGACATCTGCTCCTTTTCCAATTAGTGCTTATTGAGGCATATCTTCCAGCTATCCTGGACTGTAAACCCCAGAGACAGGTCCATGGTCCAAGCCTTCTTTAAATACCCCCAACCAGGGGCGCCTGGGTGGCTCAGTCGGTTGAGCGGCCGGCTTCGGCTCAGGTCATGATCTCACAGTCTGTGAGTTCGAGCCCCGCGTCAGGCTCTGGGCTGACAGCTCAGAGCCTGGAGCCTGCTTCTGATTCTGTGTCTCCCTCTCTCTCTGCCCCTCCCCTGCTCATGCTCTGTCTCTCTCTGTCTCAAAAATAAATAAAAAACATTAAAAAAAATTAAAAAAAAATACCCCCAACCAGCTCTGACAACGTCTGGCATGGCCTATTAGAGACAGCAGGTATTCAAGGAGTGTTTGGTGAGTGAGGGCAGGAAAAAGACAACTGTAACCCGGCAGAGAAACACAGGTGTAGCTGTGACACCCAGGGAGGTCCACAGTGGTGAAGGGGTCTTGCCAAAGTTTAGACAATATTGGGTAAATTTCCAATCATTGAATCCCGAACAACCAGGTAACTTTCTGCATCAAACCAACTTTATTGCTTAGGTTTTTTTTTTTTTTTTTTTTTCCAAAATTCGCTCCATAACCGTCCCTGTCCTCCTAATTTGACTACATTAGTTTTTACTTCAAGACCAAAATGGCCTCTTCTCTCTCTCTCTCTCTCTCGGACTCTAGATACGTGTTCTGCTGAAAGAGTGACACTGTGCTGGGGAAGGGACATTTGTCCTCATACAAAATCATGCTAGACTATGGTTTCTGATATAGTACCCTTTGCACAGTTTTGTTTATCCCATTCCCACACAGCTGGGTGGCCACTAACTTGTTATCCCCACTCCAGTGGCTTCCTTCTCTTTCCAAATTGTAGTTGTTGGAGAAATGGAATTCTGAGATGCACTAAAATCATGTCTAATGAAAGGCAAGAAGCTCTCCTCAAGACCGCCAATTATTTTTTTCTATGAATAAAGCCCATCACAGCTGTTAAGACCTGTATTTTTGGCTATTCACTGACAGTCCTGATTCTTTCTTAGTTGAATTCTGGAAGGACAGGATGTTGGATACTAGATTCACTGGGAGCAAAGTGGGGCGACCGAAGGTCATGTGCCTCTTGTATGAATCTTTTGGTTTAGATAGATGGTATTATCAGTAATCTATCATAGAAGGGCACCCATATGTGCTACCATGAAAACATAAATGTGATAACCTGAGTTAAATGGAAATACAGAATGATATAATCCTAAGAATGATCCTGTTTTTGCCTTGGAAAAAAATTCTATGTCGATGGACAGTTTGGAAGGATACAAACTCTATATTAACATGGAATTTTTGCTAGGGAAAACAGTTATTATTACCAGTGAGGAGGAGGTGTAAACGAGAATGATTTGGGGTTAGATTTAGGTACCTTTAGTTTTGATTTCGAACTCCTCTGAATTGTTGCCTAAGAACACACACTGTAATATACATGGATGCTTATTCTGTCAAATCTCTTGGAGACATATTTCATGGATCATATGTAGTCAATTATTGAAAAAGTCCACAAATGCTAGAAAGGGACATATATTCACTAATTGCTGGCTACAGGGTTCAATGTGTGTATATTCGATCAAGCTTGTTAACTGGGTTATTTAAATACTGTGAGTCATATATACACACTAACCTTTTGTTTGTATGGCCCATTCAATGGCGAGTTGTGTTAATTTCCCACTATGATGGTTCATGTGTAAATTTCTGGTCCTAATTTGCTAATTGTCTCATCTTACTTATTTTTGAAGCTATATAATTTGATACATAAAACAGGTTTAGAATTATTATACCTTTCTGGTGAATTGTACCTTTATATTATGTAATGGCCTTTTTTAGTCTTAACAAAGTTTTCTCCTTAAAGACGATTTTGATCTGATCTTAACCAAGCCACAGCAACCTCCTTGATTATTATTTGCCTGCTGTGTATTTTCCCATTTTTAAATTTTCAACCCATTCATGTACTTTTCTGTTAGATATAGCACTTTTATTTTAGACTTTAGATAGGTAGAATTTAAAACACAATTAATAATCTCATTTATAGTGACTACTATGGTATCTGTGGGTTTCTCTCACACTATTTTGAAATTTCTAATTGCCCTATTTGTGAAATGCTTCCTCCATAACACACTCTTGTTCTGTTCTCCATTTGCTTAGGTATTATACGTTCTACCTTTATTATTTTACTGACTATCCTTGAAACGTTCAATGAGACTTATGTGACTAGATTTCAGGTCAATAGCCCACCTTCTGCCTGAGCTGCACATGGCCCTTGGAAGGCTTCTTTTCTCGGGGACATCCTCTAGAAGGCCCTTTAGAGAGGATGTGTCAGTGGCAAACACCCTCACTTTTTGAATATCTATGAATACCTTTATTCTGACCTTGTTTTTTTTAATGGTTATTTATTTTTGAGAGAGAGCAGGGGAGGAGCAGAGAGAGAGAGACTCCCAAGCAGGCTCTGTGGTGTCAGCACAGAGCCCCACCCAGGTCTTGAACCCACAAACTGTGAAATCATGACCTGAGCCAAAATCAAGAATCCGACGCTTAACTGACTGAGCCATCCAGGCACCCCTGACCTTGTTTTTTAATGAAATTCAGGTAGGTATAGAATTCTAGATCTACAGTTACCTTCTTCCAGCTCTTTGAAGATATACTACTGTATTCCAGCTTCTGTTTTTTTAAGTTGGGACGTGTACCTAGATAGGAAGACCATCAGTGTGACGTGTTTCTTTTCTCCTTCTGATTCCTTTTAAAATCTTTCCTTGATGTACTGTAATTTTACTGCATGTGGATTTCTTCTTCTTGACCCTGCTTGGGATTTGCTGGGCTTCCTGAATCTGAGGATTCACATCTCAGCAATTTAAAAAACTTACAAACCACATCTTCATTGGCACAACTTTCTTCTTCTAGAAGTCTAATTTGAAGTACTTACACCTCAAATACCCATGTGTCTCTCCATTTCATTCATATCTTCCATGTACTTCCAGAGATAAAGAATGTGCAACATTCAAAAATTGTTTCTTCAGGGGCGCCTGGCTCAGTCGGTTAAGCATCTATCTTCAGCTCAGGTCATGATCTCACAGTTCGTGGGTTCGAGCCCCACGTTGGGCTCTGTGCTGACAGCTCAGAGCCTGGAGCCTGCTTCAGATTCTGTGTCTCCCTCTCTCTCTGCCCTCTGCCTCTCTCTCTCTCTCTCAAAAATAAACATTAAATTTTTTTTTTCTTCAGCTCGATCTCCAGTTTACAAATTCTCTATGAATTAACTGTGTTTGGTCTGCTACTTAGCTTAACCGCTGAGATTTCTGTTTGGTTCTTTTAACGTTTTTCCTGGCGTTGTTCAGAGCATACTTCTGCATTCCTGCTTATTTCACCTTTCTTCCATCCATTCAGACATGTTTTATTTTTTTTTCTTTCCCCATTCTCCGTATTTAAAGTTCTGGGGTGGGGGCATGGTGTTCAGTTGTTCTGTTGGCTATTTCTGCTTGTGTATCCTCATGCATGTTGCAGCCCTGGTTGGTTGGTGGGGATGGGGGACGGCTTATGCCTTATGTCAGGAAAGACATCCAGACCTGAGTTGAGGTATGTCTTTCTGCAGAGACTGGTGTTTGCTTCTGCCAGGTGATGGAGGGTGCTTCTTACCAGGGATTGAAATGATGCATTCTTAACATGTAGTAGTGTAGATTCAAAAGCAAGTGTAAGCAGGCATGTGGTTTCATATTCTTCAGGGGAGACCACTCCCCATTCTCAATCCCACCACCCAGTCTGTGCTATGGGTATGATTTTTCTTGGATGGTTTCCTTCTGTGGAGACTTTATATTTAATCTACGCTTTCATTTAAGGTATATACCTCCTTAAAGTAGGTGGTTTTCAAACTGCTGTCAAGTACCATTAGTAGACAGTAAAATCAATTTAGTGTGGTGGTTCTCCACCTTGGCTATGCATTAGAATCACCCAGGGAGCTTTAAAACCCTGGATCCCAGGCCACAACCCAATACCAATTAAATCAGAATCAGAGAGGATGGGATCAGCAATGTATATTTTTATTGCTCCCAGGTGACCCAAATAATGAGCCAAAAGATTGAGAACCGCCGTCATAACCAACATTTGATAATAAAATAGAATGGAATACAACAGAACAGAAGGTACATTAACATTGATCCTCAGTAAGAACTGGGCATATTCGGGCAAAATCTGCTCAGTGGTATGTGTGTGATTATGTATCATGTCCTAATATAAATTATATTCTTTCCTGTGGTTGTCCCTTTTAAAAAGGTCTAAAAAAGTTAAGCCTCTTGGTTACCAAGATTAGATGTTGTCCTCAGAGTAGCTGACATTTGGGAAGCAGTTTATTCCCTGCATTTCTACTGCAAATGTGTGTGTGTGTGTGTGTGTGTGTGTAGGTTTCCTGGGCTTTTTTGGATGTTCGGTTATGCATTTCCATTTTTTCCCAGCTCCTCTGGGTGTTTTGTACAAGGCTACCAAGAAATCCAATCTACCATATTGATGAACATGGGATTCCCGATTTCTTTATTCAATTCTGTTTTCTTGGAACTTCATGTCACAAGTATGTACTATAATATCTAAGTTGATTTTACACTTGCTGTGTAAACCACATGCTGTGATTATGCTCTGTTGATGTTAATCTATTCTACAAAGACTTAAGGATGGAGACGTTACCACTTCTCCCCATACACTGGGGCAGTAGAAGGCATCATCGAGACTGTGTTTGTTGTTGCTCTCGTTGCAAGGCTGACCTAGCTACTGAGAACATCTGGGACATTCCTAAAGCTCTTCTGGATCCATTTTTTTTTTTTTTTCAAATGAGATGTGAGATTAGGGATTCTAGCTGTTAAGCCCTTTGTCTATCCTGTCCCCAACACATCAAAAGAGGCAACAGAAATATTTTTCTAATATTGCCACGTACCATCTCTGGAATTCAACACTTTCTCTTGAAACTTAATCCTCCTGAATGCCACTGACCCAGCCAAAATTCCATCCAACCACATGGAGTGATGGGAATTGGTTCAGAGTGCATTTTGGCCAAACCAGGCCGGTGCTAAGCGTCCCATTATCTAAAACTGTTGACTTCCCCACCTTTATGTTACTGTTGCGGGAGTTCCAACATTTTCGATGGTGAATATAGCATGTTCTGGAATCAGCCGTTCAGAACTGTCACACCCAGATCACATGCTGAAATCTGGCAGATTGCTGGCAATCTGTTCTCTCTCCAAGGAAGTAAACAGCTGCACAATTGCTCCCAGAAATACTAAGGCGATCAAGGTGAAATGAAATATACTAACAGATTGACTGAGGTAAGGTGCAGCTTTGGTTTTATTTTGATTCCATTTAACTGATCAAAACATTTAAATCTGTTACTAGGTGCACAGAACTGGATGATAATCCTCTGAGCTAGGGAAAAAGAAAAAGCAAGAAAAATGTAGGGTAAAACCTTGGACTGTGAGTAACCTGTGAGTGTTCTGCAAGACAAGCAAACATTTCTAGTAAATTTTAACTTGATAAACGAATGATGTCTTGCAATATGAGTCGTACGTGATGCCGAACGTCACATGATCACAACCGAGCCAATGGTTCTTCTCTCTCTCTCTCTCTCTCTCTCTCTCTCTCTCTCTCACTGCAGGATTGTGGGTGGTCATCTCCCATGCTCCATCTCAGGCCGCAGTGTTTGGCAGAAATCAGTGATTTTTCAGAACATTGGAAGGTGCCCAAACTGGCACTAGTGTATTTTTTGTCACTTCAAAGCACCTATGGACAGACAGTCCTTTGCTTTTCCATACAAGAGTAAGCTTAGGAATGCTTTGCTTCATTCTAGGTCATTGGACAGGTTCCTTGTTAAAGTTTCATGAAAAGAAAAAGATTCCACTGAACCCAGGAGAGAGCAATGGTTCTGTTAGTGATAGTGAACGACATCCTACATAATAACCCTCCTCTCTCTTGTCTCCCTCACCAACCATGAAGGTTTTCAAAGGCAAGTGCAGGTTAATTTATTTTTCTTTATATTTTGTATTTTCTTTATTATTTTGTATTATATTACCATAGTGTAATCATTTTTATAGGAATATTCTTGGGTTGTGGAATTAATCATCTGAGTTTCCATTATTTCTTATGGGGAGATTTGCTCTGATATACAAGTGCTTTCTATTACAAGCATGTTTCCAGAACGAATTATGCTCACAAACCAAGGTTTTACTGGAAGTAGAGAAAAAGACATGTTTAAGGAAAAAAAAAAAAAAGAGAGAGAGAGAGAGAGAAACAATGCTTAGCAATGAAAAAGAAAAAAAATTACTGCCTACCCAGACCCAACCTTTGTCCTCTGGCAGCACTGTCTGAACCCCCTGTCCCTCAGACTCACAATCTGCCACTGTCCCCGGAGGGCAGAGACTCTCTTACACCAGAGAGTTGGTTCTTTTTTCCTACTGTTCTAAGACAACAAATAGCTGGAAAAACCCTTGAGTTCATCAAAAAGGATTTGAATTATGTAACACTTTGAGTAGTCAGTCCCCAAATTGGTAAGTTTAACACTTTTTTATTTGCTACTTTTAGCTTTTTCCAGCTTGAATCTGAAATTGAAGTTAACTGTTGTGAAGGAAGAATGTTTATTTAACTGTACCTCAAGTCTCTGCAACGAAAAGCAGCTAGGTCCAATGAGTGTTTTCCCGCCAGCTGTATTAGAGATCCAGTGCGGGGCCATCCCCTCAGTTACAATTTCCGAAATTTACATAACTCCTACCTTCATCTATATCCTCCTTTCCTCCCCGCCCCCTCCCCTTTCTCCCTCTTTCTAGCAGACACTGTTTTCAATTCCTAGATTGCTCTTCCATTGTTCTGGGAAGAGGTCCATTTAATTCTGTGTACCAAATTTATTATGCTTTAAATTATCTCTCGGGCAATTCTTACAGATGCTATATATAACCGGTTCTATAGTTTTTGTGCCAATTTTTCTTCTTGATAGCTTTCTTTGGATGAAAGAGTTGTACTTAGAGCCCAACTTCTTCTTACAACACATACACATATACACACACACACCCAACTTCATACACGCTAAAAAACCAGTCAACACACAAAAACCTAAATCTCCTCAGTCCAATTTAGGAGCCAGTAGCCAAAGTGTCTAATTAAATTAAATTTGGGGTGGGGGGGCACCTGGGGTGGCTAAGTCGATTAAGCGTCCAACTTCAGCTCAGGTCATGATCTCGCGATTTTTGAGTTCAAACCTCATGTTGGGCTCTGTGCTGAGGGCTCAGAGCCTGGAGCCTGCTTTGGATTCTGTGTCTCCCTCTCTCTGCCCCTCCCCTGTTGTGCTCTCTCTCTTGAAAATAAATAAATATTAAAAAATAATAATAAAATGGGTGTTGTATGGAAACCAATTTGACAATAAATTTCATATCAAAAATAATAAAAAATAAATGACAAATTAAAATTAAAAACATTAAAATCTGTTCCCGAATAATGCGCACATTTCAATACCCACATATAGCCAGTAGGTATCATACTGAATTGGTGTAAAAGAACAGGATCATCACTGTAGAAAGTTCAATTGGACAGTATTGTTTTACAAATATCTACAGAATTTGGAAATAACACTGGAAAGCAGAAATACATGATTCACTGGGTTTTCCCCCCTTTCATGCCTTCATTTAACAAAGACACAATCTGTAAACACGTCTTTCGCTAAATGTCACCATTAGATATAGTCCAAAAGACGGAGAAACGCAGTATCATAAGGATACAAAACAAACAACCCTCAGGTGTGTGTCCAGGGAGAGTTTTAGAAGAAACATCAAGGTCATAAGTCAGGACTCCCAATGCTGACTTCATAGGGTTGATTTTCCAAAGCCATAGCCACCTAATCATTAACATCATATTCAAGTGAAAAACCAAGATGGTTCAATTTCAGACATTCTCTGTTCCAACTCTAGAATAGCTTAATGGTTCCTAAGGGTTAACAGGAGAATCGCCTGAACTGTTTATTATCACATCTATACACTGGAGTCCAAAACAGTATGTTACGGTCTACCTTGATAGAAAACCACTCTTAAATCTATTGCATGGATAAAACACCTAAGCCTAAGAAATACCAGAAAAACCGCTGTAAGTATTAAAACCACTTTGATATTTATAACCTATGGCTGGGAGAGCCTTTTCTTAAGGGAGATTCCTTATTTTTAAATTTGTGGATGATGCAGGGTATGATTTCATATTTCACCTACAATGAGATGACCTTGATTACTCCATTTGAGCAGAAAATGTGGAAGGCAGCTTTCCAGGGTACATGCAAGCAGATTAAAACAAACAAGCTCCAGAGCTAACCAGTTCCAGGTCTGCGGCGATATGAACCCACACCTGGGGGAAAACGGGGACAGGCAGAACTTAACGGCAATCCTTACTAAGAAGCTTAAGAACTAAAAAAAAATGAAAGTTCAAATTCTCATTAATTTATCTAGTTAACGAACCGTGCCTTCCTGAAAATACGCCACAATACGGAGAGTTTCCTTATATAAGGAATGACTAAACTTTGCCTTAATATTTGTGTACAAATTCGAAATAAAAAGATTTAAAAAGAATTCTCATCCAATGCTTCGTATTTATTCCTGACAGTGTGGAAGGGCAGGCTTCTGTGGGAAGAATCTAAAAAGCTGAAGTTAATAAATAAAATTACAAATATCTAAGTTAAGTGGATTCTTGGGGTCCCTAGGTGGCTCAGTCGGTTGCGCATCTGATGTTGGTTCAGGTCATGATCTCACAGTTCAGGAGGTTGAGCCCCCTATAGGGCTCTGTGCTCACAGCTCAGACCCTCCTGCTTTGGACTCTGTGTCTCCCTCTCTCTGCCCCTCCCTCACTTGCACTCTGTCCCTCTCTCCAAAATAAATAAACATTAAAAAATATTTTAAAAATAAAAATTAATTAATTAAGTGGATTCTTGGAATAAAAAAATTATGGGATGTTTACACTTGGGTCTTTGATCAAGCTGAAATATTGTTGCTTCTTTCAAAAGAAAATGTTGTCAAGAGTCAGGTGTACATCCACACACTGGAGTACGAGGCAGGAATTAAAAGCAAGGCTTCTAGGGGTGCCTGGGTGGCTCAGTAGGTTAAGCGTCTGACTTCAGGTCAGGTGACGGTCTCTCAATTTGTGAGACAGAGCCCCACACCAGGCTCTGCTGACAGCGTGGAGCCTGCTTGGGATTATTTCTCTCCCTCTTTCTGTCCCCCCCCACCAACTCACGTTCTTTCTCTGTCTCTCAAAATAAATAAAAAACATAGACCTCCGGGCTCTAGACTGACACGTAAGAAACTTGAGAAGTTGTCACTCTCATATTCACAAGAAAAAGGTGAACAAGTGAAAACCAGCAACTCTTCTTATCCAGCAGAGATTTGAGGTCAAAGGACAAACCACTTTCCTGAAAACTACAGGCACCAGCAGACAGAAAACTAGAGCTTACCTGCTACAGAAACTTGTGAGAAACCACCTCTGAAGCCAGTAAGTATCACATAAGAATACTTCAATGAAGAGTGACTGATAACTGGTGGAGGCTGAGCTTGAACTAGCCCCAGAGAGAAAGACTCCACAGTGGGGGTGGCATCACACTCCTGTGAATTTTGCCTCCAGGGGCCCCTCTAGGATGTTGGGGGACAGACCATAGAAAAACCCCCTCCTGCTTCCAAAAGGGACAAGAGAAAAATAACCATTTTATAGCAAGTCCAGGGCATTGGGTTCCCCTCAACAAAAGCTGCCTTCATAGGAAACTATTTCATCAGAGCCTAACCAACCAGGGAAATACCCAACTCCAGCCCCCAAGGAGTCTGATGTGGGGGAGGTGGGAAGGCAAAATGGTACAACCACTTTGGAAGGTAGTATGGTAGTCTTACAAAATCCAAACATACCCTTCTCTCACACAATGGCTCAATCATACTGCTAGGTATTTAACCACATGAATTGAAAATTTAATGTCCACACAAACACCTGTGCACAAAATGGTGCTAGAAGCTTTACTTGTAATTGTCAAAACTGGGAAGCAACCAGACATCCCTTAATAGGTAAAGGAAAAAGCATACTGTGGAACAGTAGAATATTATGCACTGCTAAAAAGAAGTGAGCTATTGAGCCATAGAAAGGCATGCAGGGAGCTTAAATACATACTGCTAAGCAAAAGAAGCCAATCTTAAAAGGCTACATAATGTATGATTCCAGCTACACGACATTGTAGAAGAGGCAAAAACTATGTAGGCTGTTAAAAGATCAATGGTTGCCAAAGAGTTCGGTGAGAAGAAGGGAATGGATAAATTGGTGAAAAATGGGATTTTTGGGGCAGTGAAACTACTTTATATGATATTGTAATGATAGATACAGGTCATTACACATCTGTGAAAACCCACAGAACGTACAGCACCAAGACTGAACCCTAATGTAAACTATGGGCTTTGCTCAATAATGATATATCAGTGATGGTGCATCACCCGTAACAAGTGAACTGATTCTGAATGTTGATGGTGAAGGAGGTTGTGCGTGGGGAAAGGGTTGTGGGAGGTTGTGGGAATCCTCTCTACTTCCTGCTCCATTTTGCTGTGAGCCTCAAGCTGGTCTAGAAAATACTCCAGGAGCACCTGAATGGCTCAGTCAGTTGAGTGCCCAACTTCGACTCAGGTCATGATCTCATGGTTTGGGAGTTCAAGCCCATCATTGGGCTCACTGCTGTCAGTGCAGAACCCACTTTGGATCCTCTGTCCCCTGCTCTCTCTGCCCCTTCCATGCTCATTCTCTCTCTCTCTCTCAAAAATAAACATTAAAAAAATTAATAAACAAGGGTTCTTGGGTGGCTCAGTCATTTAAGCGTCTGACTCTTGATTTTGGGTCAGTCATGATCTCACGGTCTCACAAGTTCAAGCCCTGTATAAGGCTCTGCGCTGACAGTGCCGAGTCTGCTTGGGATTCTCTCTCTCCTTCTCTCTCTGCCTCTCCCTCGCTTGTGCTCTCTCTCCGTCTCTCCTTCTCTCCCTCTCTCTCAAAATAAGTAAATAAACTTAAAAAAATATAGTCCATTAAATATAAAAATGCTTCTATATACAATCGATTATAATATTATACTGTGAAAAAGGCACAATTACATATCGTATGACCCTAACTGAGGAGAAGGCATTATGTTCAGCAGCAAGTTAACAAGGATGCTCTGAGCTATGGAGATGCAGTCCCCATAGTGAAAGCTTGCAGTCTAGTGAGAGAGACAGTCATCTAAACAGAAGGTCACACAAATAAACATGCAGTTGCCACCTACAACGAGTGTTGTCCAGAAATGTCCCAGGAGCCCACCACAGGGCCTAATTGAGACACAGAGTGTGAGTAGAGTGGTACTAAGGGTCAAACAATGTGACTTTGAGGAAGTGACGCTAAGGCTGGGATTTAAATGAGGAGTAGGGAGGAACTTGTGAAGAGCTGGAAGAAAGACATGGCTGAGGATGTTTGTCCCAGCAGCGCTTGGGTGTCCATCACTGGGGGAAAAGATTAAGTACGGTAAGTGCATGCAATAGGCTGCATGACATCAGGAGGGCCAAGCTCAGGTTGCCAACAACAACCCAGATGGGTCCAAAACAGTGTTGAGCTGGAAAGAGAAATGGAATGAGAAATGGAATGACGTTTGTTGTACAATGCCATTCAACAAACTCAAACACACATGCACTCACAGAAAACACACTCTTTCAAAGACGGACATATCTTAAAACATATACTTAATAAAAGCGAAGGGGGGGATAATAAAACTAATGAAAAACTAATCAAGATGATAAGCATCGCAGAGTGTGACAAACTAAACTCTGCAACTGAGGCACAGAAAAAGAAAGAAAGAAGACACTGGAAGGGGAGTATTCTGGTAAGAGGAAACATGATACTCTGAGGCAGTGAGGCAAGAAAAGTCCTGGCTTTCTGAAGAGCCCAAACTAGCACTTGCGTGGTATCCGGAGCAGCGGAAGTTGGAGGGGAGAGGAGAGTGTGGCTAAATATGAAATTGGTGGGGGAAGGCGTAGGCCAGGCCAGTGCATCCCTAGGACCTCGCTGGGGGCTCAGAGTCTATCCTAGCCACAGAGTCTTGAGAAATTAAAAGCCAAGGAACAGAAATAATTTACTTTCTAATGCCTGTTTCTTTTTGAGACAAAGACAGAGCACGAGCAGGGGAGGGGCAGAGAGAGAGGGGGGCAGAGAGAGGGAGGTGCAGAGTGAGAGGGAGACACAGAATCAGAAGCAGGCTCCAGGGTCCAAGCTGTCAGCACAGAGCCTGATGTGGGGCTTGAGCTCACAAACCTCGAGATAATGACCTGAGCTGAAGTCGGGACACTCAACTGACTGAGCCACCCAGGCACTCCCAGAAATAATTTTTTTTTTCCAAAAATTAAGGGACAGCTTGGGTGGCTCAGTCAGTTGAGCATTCCAAATGTTGACTTCTGCTCAGGTCATGATCTCGCAATCCGTGGGATGGAGCCCTGTGTCGGGTGTGGAGCCTGCCTGTGATTGGGATTCTCTCTCTCTCCCTTTCTCTCTGCCCACCCCCCACCACCTTCCTCTCTGTCTCTCAAATACAAATAAATAAACATTTAAAAAATTAGGAAAGACAGTAGTATTGACATTGAGTACAACTGGGTTAAATTATTTTAGGTGATCTTGTAAAACTTTCACTTGTGTTTAAAAAATACTTTTATAATAAATATGTGCTACTTCTATAGATGAAAAATGAACTTACATCAAAACATGTCTTTTTAAAGTGTTCAAAACTAGTATTTAATAGGTTCAAGGAATGCGATGGGAATTATACTTTAAAAGGTATCAACTATTCTGTGAGTATAACAACATATTGCAAATACGTCTGAAAGAACATATTTCCTCTTAATGGATGAAGTGGATTCATTTAAAGCTTGTCCCTATACAGCATTTATTACTCTTTGTATGTGTTATTAAAACACATACTTTCATTATTTGAATGAGAAAATCCTCATAAAACCGAGAGAGTAAAATGAAAAACCACAGTCTAACAAAATTACTTTGTAAAACGGAGATTGAATACAGATAAAAGAGCTACCATATTTTCATTGGATAAATATGAAAGATATAAAGAAACAGAGGAAGAGACAATCATCATTGACCAGCCCTTAAACAAACTGAAATGTATATGGTTTACTCCTAACCTGTGACAGAATTAGGCCTGTGGTATGACATTAGCCCTGCTTTATCTTTTAATGCACATTTTGTGCTTTCAAATATGGCCATACGCCCATTAGCATGCATTGCAATTTCACAAGTAATAGAGGCACATAAAATTTCAGTCTGAAATAGCACTGCTAAATTAATGCTACTAATTTATCTATGCATGTCTACGATGGATCCACTCTGTTGTGATGTAACGCTAAGGAGGCCTTAAGCCATCATTAAAAGATTAAATGGAATAAAACATGTAAGTGTCCAATGGCCTGTAGGTCATTTAGTTTATTCCCCACCTGATTAATAAGGCTATCCCTTGGCATTCCAAACCAACCTTCAAAGAATTTTCAAGGCAGAGACTTCCTTTATCTGGGAAGACCCCATTTACTGAAAACTAGAAGGAAACATTCCAGTAGAAATCAACACACAGAGGATTATTCTTCTACAGTACTTTTTATTACCAACTGGAGTGAAAGATTCAGAGGATAGATCCTATAAACACTGAGACCAACATGAACATTATTCGGACAAGACTACGGTGGGTCTGATGGTAATTTAGAATCCAGGAAAGTACCTGAATAGCCACGTAGGCTATGTTGTCATCTGCAATCCACTACCCCACCCATTGGACAGTCCTCACATTGGCCGATACCACTTCCCCTCCACCTGGCCCTATTTCATATTACCTCCTTCTCTTCTTTCTCCTCTGCAGTCTGAGCATTTCCATTGCACCTACATGTCAATCTTGATGGTTCTCGTTAATTGGAAAATATTCAAAGAAATGGCAAGATTCCTAAAGTACACGGTGAGACAAAAGAAAGCTTGGTAGGCTCGAATTCAGGGGACATTCCTGGCTAAGAGTGCTCTGGGAAGGTATAGAATGAGAAGGGAACAAGTCAGGAAAAGATGGTGTGTGCAGGGACAGGGCAGAGATGGCTTCAGGATGTGTAGGGTGACAGGCAATGGGTATGTCCCCACGTGGTTCATCTAGAAGCAATCATTGAAAGGTTTCCTGTTCCACAATAAGCAAATGTATCTTATAGTGCAGGAAATGTGAAACTTTTCTCTCCTCTGAGAGTCCTCTAGTGCTTTGACCAATGGAAAGATGCTGCATTTCCATTAGATAACCTGCCTAAAACCTGACAGAAAAGATTGGAAAGGTAAACCTATAACCTCCAAACACACCCTACTAGACATGATGTGATGTGAACAGCCAGGTTATTTTCCTCTCTCTGCCATACGAAATCATTCGATACACAAGTCTAAAAATGTTTCCATCTGGGTGCTTTGCTTCATCCCACAATGGCAATAAAAAAAAAATGCTACCATATTTTAAAAACTTAGTTCAAATGAGTACAAATATTTCAGATATTCACATTCAGCATATAGTTTAAAAAAGAGCAAGATGGAACAGAAAGCCAGAAGAGAGGTCTAAAAAGACATCAATGAGTTCTACTAAACATTTAAAGGGGAATTAATAACTAACTCTTCATAAATATGTCCCAAAACAATTAGGGGGAATACTTCCTAACTCATTCTATTATCTAGTGTTTACCTAATACCCCAACCAAAGATATCCTAAGGTTATGGACCAATATATATTATAAACATGGATGTAAAAATTCTAAAGAAAAAAATACACTAGCAACCCCAATCCAATAATACATAATAAGAATTATACAACATGATCAAGTGGGATTTATCGCAGGAACACAACGTTGGTTTAACATCAAAAAATCAATTAATGTAATACACCCTATTGACAGAATAAAAAACAAACTCACATGATCACCTCAATTAACGTAGAGAAAGTATTTACCAAAATCCAACACGTTTTCATGATAAAAGTATTCCATAAACTAAGAAAGTAAGGAAAGTTCTTCAGCCTGAAGAAGGCCAAGCTAACATCATGCTTAATGATAAAAGACTGGACACTCTCCTTCTAAGATTAGGAACAAAACATGGGTGTCCACTCTCACTATTTCTATTCAACAATGTAGGAGATATTGTAGCATGGCAATTAGCCAAAACAAGAACTAAAAGGCATTCATTTTCAAAAGAAAGAAGTGAAACTACCTCTATTCACAGACAACATGATCTTGTATATATATAAATTCACTAAGAAATTCAATGCAAATAGAACTAATAAATTCAGCAAGGTGTCAGGATTATGTACAAATCAATATACACAAATCTATTGTATATTTGTAGCAAACAATCCAAAAATAAAATTCAAAACCAATTCCTCATTTAAAATAGTATAAAAAAGAATACTTAGGAATTCAAGAAAAGAAGTGCAAAACACATACTCTGAAAAGTATAAAACATTCTTGAAAGAAATCAAGAAAGACTCAAATAAATGGAAAGGCATACCATGTTCATGGATCAGAAAACTGCATATTGTTAAGACAGACTCCCAGATTGGTTACAGATTCAGTGCAATCCCTATCAGAATCCCACATGTTGTCTTTGTAGACATTGACAAGCTGATCCTAAAACTCATATGGGATTGGAAGGGAATAGCAGAAATAGCCAAAACAATTTTGAATAAGAGGAACAAAGCTGTGGATTCATATATACCAATTGTGAAACTTGCTACAATGCTATAGTAGTCAAGAAAAAATGGTACTGGAGTAAGAACAGACACAGAGATACATGGAATAGAAACTGGGAGTCCAGAAATCAACCTACAGATCTGTGGTTAACTTACTTTCAACAAGCATACCAAAAACATGCAATGGTGGAAAGAATAGTGTTTCAACAAATGATGCTGGGACAATTTGATAGCCATATATATAAGAATACATTTAGACTCTTATCTCACACTACATATAAAAATTAACTCAAAGTACATGAAAGATATAATATAATAATACAACTCTCAGAAGAAAACTTAGGGGTAGATCCACATTACATTGAGTTTAGCAATGGATTCTTAGATGTGACATCAAAAGCATGAGTGACAAAATAAAAAATACATAAATTGGGCTTTATTGAAAACTTCTGTGCTTCCAAGTACACTATCAAGAAAATGAAGAGACAAAACACATAATGAGAGAAAATATTTGCAAATCATACACCTGATAAGAGAACTGTATCTAGAATATATAAAGAACTCTGGCAACTCAACAATTGAAAAACAACCCCACTAAAATATGGGGTGGGGGGGCGGAATCTGAATAGACATTTCTCCAAAGAATATATACAAAAGGCCATTAAGCACATGAAAAACATGTACATAGTCATTGGTCTCTAGAGAAAGGCAAATAAGAACCACAATAAGATATCATATCACATTCAATATAATGGCTAGACTCAAAAAGTCAGACAGTAGTAAATGTTGGTGATGATGTGAAGAAATTTGAACACTTACACATTCCTGGTAGTAAAAAGGTACAACCAGATTGGAAAACTATCTGAAAGCTCCTCAAATGATTAAACATAGTGTTACCACATGATCTAGCAATTCCACTGCTAGAAATATACCCAAAAGAATGAAAATATATGTCCACACGAAAACCAGGACATGAATGTTCACAGCAGCATTATTCATAATAGACAAAAGGGGGAAACATCCCATATGCCCATCAACTAATGGATATTCAAAATGTGATATATTCATACAATGGAATATTACTGGGCCATAAAAAGGAATGAAGTACTGATACATGTGAACTACATCTAATAAAGATATTTAAAAAATCAGTAACATGGGGCGCCTGGGTGACTCAGTCAGTTAAGCATCCGACTTCAGCTCAGGTCACGATCTCACAGTTCCTGGGTTTGAGCCCCGTGTCAGACTCTGTGCTGACACCTCAGAGCCTGGAGCCTACTTCTGATTCCATGTATCCCTCTCTCTCTCTGACCCTCTCCACTTGTGCTCTCTCTCTCTCTCAAAAGTAAATATTAAAATTTTTTTAAAAATAAATAAAGCTGAAAGGCACACACAGTACAACAAATATAGACTGTCATTCACTGGCATGACTCAAGGGAATGAGCCAAAACAATGGGAAAGGATGCAGAATTCAATCGCATATTCAGGGAAATGGTTACAACCAAGTCTCAATGTGGGCAAAAGAAGTTGCTAAAGCATTAGGTGAGGGAGGAATGTGAAGGTGAGGCTGGGGGTGGGGGTGGGGTGTTGAGCATCAACTCCATCCAAGAAAGGTAGCCTGAGAACTCCTTTCCAGAGCAGCTGGAAGAAAAGTCCTGGCATATCCATCTGTAGCTTGAATAGAACCGCTGTTCACATTAGCACCTGTTCTATGTCTTGCGTCCAACCTTGATGATCAGCTGGGTCAGTCCTTCACAAAAACTCTCTTAAAGGCTGGCTAAATGTTTGAACACTACCTAGGCTTTTATTACTATTTTTAAAAATATTTATTTATTTATTTTGAGAGAGAGAGACATAGAGAACAAGTGGGGAGGGGCAGAGAGAGAGAGAGAGAGCGGGAAAGAGAGAGAATCCCAAGCAAGCTCCACACTGTCAGCACAGAGCCTGATGTGAGGCTTGAATTCACGAACCGTGAGATCATGACCTGAGCTGAAACCAAGAATCAGACACTAAACTGACTGAGCCACCCAGGCACCCATAGGCTTTTATTATTATTAATACAAACAATGCTATACGTCAACCCTTTCATATGAGTTATTTTTTAGGTTAAGTTTAAGAATAATGGGGCACCTGGGTGGCTCAGTCGGTTAAGCGTCCAACTTCGGCTCAGGTCATGATCTCACAGTTTGTGGGTTCAAGCCCCAAGTTGGGCTCTGTACTGACAGCTCGGAGCCTGAAGCCTGCTTCTCATTCTGTGTCTCCCTCTCTCTCTCTCTGCCCTTCCTCAGCTCGTGCCCTCTCTCTCTCTCTCAAAAAAATAAATAAATAAATAAAATAAATAAATAAATAAAATATTAAAAATTTAAGAATAATCTATCATTTCTACTAGAATTGTGACTTCATGCTAAAGAGATATAAAATAATTTGACTATGTTTGTAAAGCAGTATTAGAATGTTTAAGGGAATTTGATTTGCTGTAAGTTTAGTGGATTAGATTAATAAGAATAATTTAACTGTTGGAGGAGTTTGGCTTGTTTGTGTTGTAAATGCTTCTTGTCAGGCATTTGAAATGCTTAAAGAGAAAAATGAATACATTAAATTATTACAGAACTTAAAAGAGGGAAGGGAATTTCATTAGCCACGTTTGTAAATGAGAGCTACTGTTTAAGAATTTAGTCTGATCAACTTGAATTAATCAACCAGCAATAAGAGAAACAGTAAATCTGCTTGTTTTTTTTTATTTTACTGTATTTATCAACAGTATATTAAGATTTGTAAAGTTGAGCTTAAATTCTTAAGGGAAACTAGGTTTTAAATATGTAATGTTAAATAGATTAAAAATTTACAACCAAAGTAACATATACTCTTCTAATGTGAAAAAGTCCCCATCCAGACTCAAGAAAATACTCATCTTTGCATAAATCTCTTTAAACAAGAGATTTAAAGAAAGAATTCATTTGTCCCATAAATGTTCTGGAGAGCCACACAAGGGTACAAGGTGCTGAGAATGCAGCAGTAACTAGAAAAAATCAAGTCTCTGCCCGCACATAATTTACATTCTAGAAGGGAGAGACAGGCAGTAACAAACACATATGTAGTCGGGAATATTCCTAAAAATACATTTAAGTCACACAAAGAGTGGAGGGCAGAATAGTATAGTGGCCTAGGGCACAGATTCTGAAGCCAGACAGCTGAGCTCAAATTCCGGCCCTAATACATAAGCTAGGTGATCTCAAAAAGTGACTTACCCTTGTGGTGACTCAGTTTCTTCCTTTGTAGAATGGGGATAATAACAGAGCTACCCCATAGGGCTCCTGAGAAGATGAATCAATCAGTATTTGTAAAGCACTTAGAACATCACCCAGAACACAGAAAGTACTATGCATATTTTGTTACAGAACATGTCAGGTAGTAAGTGCCAAGAAAGAAGTAGGGCAGGGGTGCCTGGGCGGCTTAGTCGCTTAAGTGTCCAGCTCTTGATTTCAACTCAGATCATGAGCTCACAGTTTCATTAGTTTCAGCCCCGCATCGGCCTCTGAGCTGACAGCGTGGAGGCCTGCCTGGGATTCTTCCCCACCCCACCCCCTCTCTTCCCCTGCTCACATGCTGTCTTTCTCAAAATAAACAAATAAACTTTTTAAAAAGAAAAAGAAAGAAAAGAAAAGAAAAGAAAAGAAAAGAAAAGAAAAGAAAAGAAAA
>NW_026059893.1:0-29909 GCF_023721935.1 Panthera uncia | reverse complement strand
AAAGAGAAAGAGAAAGAGAAAGAGAAAGAGAAAGAGAAAGAGAAAGAGAAAGAGAGTGATTGTCTGGACACAGACTCCATCCTAGATCCAATATAATACAGATCTAAGCCAACAGCCCGTCTTCACACATCACCCTCCGACCTGACATTCTCTATATCAAAGGCCAGACCTTATCTCCTAAATCTGTAAGAAAAAAAAAATGTGGATTTTTTTTCTAACTTGTCCATGTTGGAACTGAACATGCATTTGAGGATATGGCGGTCAGGGGCTTGTTGACTTACCCCGGGACTCGTCTGTGTTCAGAGCTGCTCTGTACCCTCCTGTTAGCTCCGTGTGGCCCACAGCAGTGAGTCTCCAGGCCCAGCTTCCTTTTGCTCTAACACAAGGATCACACCATCTACCTCCCGAGGGGCTTCTAGGACGAAGAAGTGCTATCCAAATGCCGCCTGATCTGTCCAGAAAGACCGGCTGGGTGTTCTACACTGAGAAGATTCTCCATTTGTGTACGAGGGGACACAAAGGAAAGTGTCTACATTTGCAAGTGCACCTGCCCGCACACAGGTGACGCGGTGGACATGAGGGCTTTCCCGCGCACAGGCAGCTCTGATTTTGCTCCCTGTGGCACAGTGACTAGTACCACTGAGACAGAACAGAGCAGGAAGAGGACTGGTGGAAGGAGGGGAGAGAGAGGAAGCCAAGTGAGGAGCTGTCTGGACACCGTGGCAGGAGAGGACATTGGTCCACAAAATAAGGAGAGTAGGGAGAAGGAGGTATGTTCTGCAACCGGAGGTCCAAGCAAGAAACAAAGCAGAAACAGCAAAAGCTGACAATCTTTCCATGCCATTCTGTTCTCCTGAGTCCTCAGCCAGCCACCCTCCCTCTCTCCAATACTAGCATTTCTACCGTCAAGGGCCAGGGGAGGAGGAAGGTCCATTTGTGGACCTACCATCTCTTAGGGACTCCTGAGAAATTTTGGACAGGGTTTCTGTTTAGGGCTTTCAGTCAACTGCAAAAGAAGAGGCCCCCATGATCCACATCAATCCACAGCCAAGCTGCCCCATTGACAGGAGGCGATGATCATGCACTGATTCGAAATCTCTCATTTTCCAAACACAAGCAAGTGAAAATTCCTACTTAGAACAGGTGATGACTAGAAGCAGGAGCCTCCAGTCTGGCATAGTTCTGGGCTATGCTTTGAAGCAAATATTCCTCGATGTCATCTTTGTCCTCAGAGAGAGAGAGAGGGGAGGCAGAACACTGAGCCACCAACCGGAGAGGGCAGACACAGCTGAGCTGAAGGTGACTCAGGCATGGCCAAGAAGAAGAGGAGAAGGAACCGCAGATTTTTTCAGAAGGTCATGTGCTGCTTTTCCTGACGGGCGTACTTTCTTGTACCTTGCTTGCTTCAGCCTGGGCAGCTAAAATAGAGACTGCAGTGACCAAAAATCGTGAACTGAATTAAAAACACAGGTCTTGGTTTGTGCCAGAGGAGCATTTGTGAGGAGCACAGGGCTTCCTCAAACCCAACCCACTGGCCACCAAGGGCCGATCGATCCTCTCTTGGGTCAAGTCCTCAGAGGTCTGCCGTTGGGACAGTATGTTTCGTGAAACGCACATAAATATTTTTTACACAAGCAGAAAGTGAAAGAAGAGAAGGAGAGGAAGGCAAGGAAGAAAGAGGCCAAAAGTAACAATAGTGAGAAAGACTGCGGAAATGACTGTCAATAAAATTCTGGCAAAATGTACACAGGTGAGTGGAGGAAAACATCACTGCATAAACCACAATCACTGCACAGTCTTGGGACTCTGGCGGCCTACTTACCCACTGACAAAAATTAAAACATCAAGGCACCTGGGTGGCTCACTAGGTTAAGCATCCAGCTCTTGACTTCAGAGAGCTCCCTTTCTCTCAATATAAATAAATAAACTTAAAAAAAAGAATTTAAAAATCAACCTCATTTCTTCAAGCATTAAATAGATCACATAGCTTTTACCAGTTCCTACAAAGGCTTCCAACTACTCCAAAGAAAGAAGAATGAGAAAAAGGCCAATCCAGCATTCTTCCAGTATTTTTCAATTTTTAGTGTTTGAAGTTTTTAAAATGGCAATCCGAAACAGCTACTGGCTGAGGGTACATCAACTTTAGAAGCCAAGCAGGGACAGGAGCCTGGGTGGCTCAGTGGGTTAAGTGTCCCTGGATTTCAGTGCAGGTCACGATTTCACAGTTTGTGAGTTCGAACCCCACATCAGGCTCTGTGCTGACAGTGTGAAGCCTGCTTGGGATCCTCCCTCTCTCCCTCTCTCTTCCCCTCCCCCACTTGCATGCATGCATTCTCTCTCTTTCTTTAAAAGACAAATAAACATTTGGGGGGAGGGAAGAAGCCAAGTGAGGAGAGGGCACACTCAGTAAAGCAGGCTACATTCTTAGCAAAGTACACTGGAAAAATGGGGGCTGACGCCAAGTGAAGCAGACATTTCCCCCCACAAAGAATCAAAATTTTAGTTTGCCAAATCGGTGAGATTCATTTTTTTTTTTAACCTAGAGAATTCAGGAACCAATAAAAAGGAGTATCACGCGAGGAAGCTTGGGTGGAAAATGATCTCTGCATGGGGGCTGTTTGCTGGTAACCAAAAGCTGCATCAAGGAGCAGAACGACAACTGAACAGACCTGGGGGCTTAGGCTGGGCTGCGTAATGTGCATCCATCACCTCGTCAGTACAGCCACATGGCAATGACGTGCGTGATCTTCTTCAATTCTGTGCCTGTTCCCCTGTACTAACCAAATGTGAACCTACCAAGCCATTAACATTTCCTTCCATTCAAAAGGACAACATCAGGCTTCTGGCAGCCAAACCCTTTGTCCAAATGCAATAGCTGACATCTAAAAGCCCAGAGCCTTCCGTGTGGTGCACTTAGATGGTGAAGACCTAGCTATGCAGATAAACGTCGATCAATCAATACTCGTTTTCTTCTCCCTCCTACCAAATCAGGTTACAAATTGCTACATGCGCAGCTTGGCAACCACCAGGTCGTGCCCCACGGGATAAAGTGTTTGCATGTGTTCTACATAGGCTTTGAGACAGCCTATAGGAATTATCTGATCTGCAAAAATTATGAAAAATCTCCCGTATCTGTGCTATCCACTTCAATAGCCACTGGCCACCCCACATGCCTCCTGAGCCCTGGAACAGTGACTGGTACAAATGAGGAACTGAGATTTTAGTTTTATTTCATTTTAACCAATTTATTTTTTTTAAGTTTATTTGAAAGAGAGAGAGAAAGTAGGGGAGGGGCAGAGAGAGAGAGGGAGAGAGAGAATCCTAAGCAGGCTCCATGCTGTCAAGCGTAGAGGCTGATGCAGACCTCGAACTCGCAAACCATGAGATCATGATCTGAGCCGAAATCAAGAGTTGGATGCTTAATTGACTGAGTTCCCCAGGCACTCCATCATTTTAACCAATTTTAAATTAAAATTAGTCATAGGGGGTGAATGGCTGCCATATCAGATAGCGAGTACCAGAAGGTCAAGTTGGAGACAGGAGAACCAGAGAACACACATAATCATGCCTTAATAGCACAGCTAATTTTAATTCGGCCATAGTGTTCCGTCTGAACTTTCTTTCTGCCAAAGTGCAATGGGAAAAAGAAGTATTATAATACATTCCCTGAGTTTCAAGACCTGAAACCATATATACGTTTGACACAATCTTCTATGCTCCATTGTCATTTGCTTGTGTATTTTTTGTGGTTATGCTTCTTAGCTAAAGAAAAGGAGTATTTTAAAGAAATAAATTGAGGAGTGCCTGGGTGGCTCGGTCAGTTAAGTATCTGACTCTTCTGATTTGGGCTCAGGTCATGATCCCAGAGTCATGGGATCAAGCCCCATATTGGGCTCCACACTGAATGCAGAGCCTGCTTAAGATTCTCTCTCTCCCCCTCTCTCTGTCCCTACCCCCCTAAAGAAAACAAATAAATTGAATTTTGATTAATCTGTGTATTAATTCATTCCAACATGCAATGCTCCCCTAGTTCATGGACAGACTGTATCTGAAGGTGGGAGGTGAAGCAGCCCCACCCAACGGTTCTGACATCCACGGTGAGTGAGGAATTACCTTTATCTTCACAGGCTGGCAAAGCACCTCTGTTCTTTGGGTCATCCTTACTTTTGTTACAAAAATTTTTTAAAATGTTTATTTTTGAGAGAGAGAGAAAGAGAAAGAGAGGGAGAGAGAGGGAGAGAACAAGCGAGCAGGGGAGGGGCAGAGAGAGAGGGAGACACAGAATCTGAAGCAGGCTCCAGACTCCAAGCTGTCAGCACAGAGCCTAATGCAGGGCTAGAACTCACAAACTGTGAGATCATGACCTGAGCTGAAGTCGGACGCTTAACCGACTGAGCCATCCAGGCACTCCTGGGTCATCCTTACTTTTGTCACTTTCCATGATCCCATGCATATTGTGGAATACCGCTGATGCCCAGAAGGGACCCACAAAAAAAGTCAGCATAGGCCAGGTTTCTTTTGGGTAGACAGCTTTCCAAATCAAATAACCTGAACACCGGAGTCTGTCCCTCTATTTAAGCTCTGCTCACCTGGCATCTTCTTGAAACAATGACAGAAGCAGGGCTCCAACTCATGTACTTACCAGATCATTTTGTATACTGTTTAGTGATATGGATGTTGATAGCAAACTACAAGGAAAAAAAGTCATGGGGATGTGTGCATAGGTGGTGACCTTTTTTCACTCTGCGTCTTTTGATACGTCAAAATTATTTGAAAACCGATGCTTCCGTAGTGTGACTATTTTTCTTGTGCAGCTGCTTAGCTCACAGAGAAAGAGTTACAAAGCAGTGTGAAGGGGAACATAGCCCACAATGGCTTTCTTTTGCTCCATTTGATTTAACTGGTATGTTTGTTCCTTGTATATTTTACTTAAAAATAACCTTTTCATAGAGTCTATCGCTGATGTAAAAGCAGCTGAACACTTCAGGAAAAGTGTGGACTTTTAAAATGAAAGGAGTTCAGTATGGGGGCACCTGAGTGGCTCAGTCAGCTAAGCATCTGACTCGATTTTGCCTCAGGTTGTAATCTCACACATGGTTCATGAGTTCGAGCCCCGGGTTGGGCTCTGCGCTGAAAGTGTAGAGCTTGCTTGGGATTCTGTCTCTCTCTCTCTCTCTCTCCCTCTCTCTCTGCCCCTTCCCTGCTCACTCTCTCTCTCTCTCTCCAAATAAATAAATCAACTTAAAAAAATTTTAAGGAGTTTGGTAATAGCTGCCAGACATTTCTTCTTAGCAAATGGCGGTAAGGTGGGTTGTAGGGCATTTTTATTTCTATTCTATACAGGATTTGATCCTCAGTTGATATGCACACACATATGTAATTAATACACATCGTGCTTATCTGTCTTTCACTTGGCATGTGTCATTTTATACGCAGTCCAGAGAATGCATACCTTTCAAACCCACAATGCATCATATATAACTATGTATGGTCTGTGACTACTGCATTCACAACTACGATCTCCTCCATCCTATACAACTCAGGAACCATCTGAGCTTTGTTTTCTGAGAATGACTAAAAGGACCCCCGGTGGCCTTGTTATGGTGGCATAGGAACGGAACACAGCACGTAGAAAATGAAGGCACACGCCATGCAAGCCAATGTCCTCAATGCAATCTGCGATGCTAGAAGGCAAACTATTTGGGGGGCAATGTGGGGGTGGGCTGAGCAGAGCAGAGGGCTTCCACAGCTCGGTGTCCTAATTCTCTGACTCGATGGCAGACAAGTGCATTGCTCGCCCCCACAGCTGGGCTGCACGTGGGCCTCTGGGGAGGCTCAGGTCAGTGCTGCACCCCTATGTACGGATGATACTGTTTCCGATCAGTGTCCTTTATGCGGCACACAGCTCACCTCCTGCCATATTCCTCATCTCTGTGAAGGGTCCCTCCAGATAGCAGGCTGTGCTGCTTCAGACAAACTGGGATCACCTAACTTAGCTGGGCCTCATCCCTATAATCAAAGAGCTATGATGCTCCGGAGCGTCCACCTTCAAATGATCCTAAACAGAGCCATTTCTTCGGGGCCTGGTCTCTGCCGGCCTTTCCAGTCTTAATTCTTGCTGGTCTCAAATGTGCCCTCTGGACTCCAGTGGAAGTACCTTCAATATATGGGGCATATGTTGTGCCCACCCCAACTCCTTGGGGCCTCTGTGCACGTGCTGTCCCTTCTTCTATGACCTTCAGCCCCCTTATAAGTAGCCTGGCTTCAGTCCTTCACATCCCCCCTCCAAACATTTCTTAACACCTTCATCCTCCCTCCTCCTAAGTGTGGGTCATGTGTCCCCTTCTGTCTGGGCCCATGGCACCTGTAGCCAGTCCTGCCACACTTTTCCCATGAGTGCTCCTTAGGGGGTGCACCCTGTGCCCTGTTCAAAGCATGAGGCCAGTGCCACTTAGTACCGTTGACTGTTACATGGTAGATACTTAAAAAAAAAAAAGATTTTTTTTAAGTTTATTTATTTTGAGAAAGGGATTAAGTGTGAGCAGGGAAGGGGCAGACAGAGAGGAGAGCAGGAGAATCCCAAGCACATTCCACACCGCCAGTGAGAGCCCAACACGGAGCTGGAACTCACAAACCATGACATCATGACCTGAGCCAAAATCAAGAGTTGGACGCTTAACCGACTGAGCTGCCCAGGCAACCCTAAAAAAACCTGACTTTTAGTAAATGAATAAGAGAGAATCTCCCTTTCCAGCATCTTCTTCTAGGACTGGGATGACAGAGGTATAGTCAATGCCAACTTGACTTGTCTCCAGCCTGTCCCTCAGCACCCTCCTCCTCAATGTTCCTTCAGCTGTGTTTCTTAAATGTAAATCTAATGGTGCCATTTTGCCTCAAACCTTGGATGGCTTCCCTCTGTTAGGAAGCAAAGTCCCATCTCTTTAGCATGATATCCAAGGCCATTTGCAATTTGCTCCCTGCCCACCATTCCTGCCATTTTTTTTCCTATCGCTGGCGACCAGCCAAATGCTGCCGCTTTTGCCCCTTTGCTTCTAACTGTCCTCATCTAAGTTCTCCATCATCTTCTTCTTTTTGTGTGTGTGTGTTTATTCATTTCTGGAGACAGAGAGACACAGAGCACTAGCAGGAGAGGGGCAGAGAGGGAGGGAGACACAGAATCCGAAGCAGACTCTGGGCTCTGAGCTGTCAGCACAGAGCCCAATGCGGGGCTCAAACTTGTGAACCACGAGATCATGACCTGAGCCAAAGTCGGACACTAAACTGGCTGAGTCACCCAGGTGCCCCATAAGTTCTCCATCTTCAATGCCCATCCCATCTGAGAAGTATTTCCTACGTCCCTTAGGCACAAGTCCAAATGGACATCACAGCATTTATGTTAAAATGTAATTTTATTTTGTTATTTATTTGTCTCTTCCACTGGTCACTGACAACCCAAGGGGGGACTGTCTCAGAAATCTCACGGACTGGCTCGCTCAATACTTGGTTCTCAGCAGGAGCCCAATAAATGTTTGTATAACAAATTACAGAAAGTCCAAATTGTACATGCCTAATCACTAGGGTTTTGATTTGGGAAGCTACTTGCCTTAAATAGGAACGTAGAGGCCAGATATATAAAACGTAACACAGTGGTAATTTTGTTATATGGCCAGAGAGTAAAATCAGTGCATTACCTAGAATATTAATGCCTATGCTCTTACTTATAGGTTTTTATAGCTTCGTGTTGTGATGTGTTGTAATTTGTTGATTGCTCATGAGTTTCAACTTCTGACAAATTTCACAAAATTCAGTGAATTCAAAGAAAACCTGGATTTTATATCAGTTTTCCTTTCATGATTTGGACCCTATCAAATTAATTAAAAGTATTAAAACCCCTCTCCCCAAAATAAAAGGACAAATTCTTCAATGTGTAGGATACTACGTATTTTAGACATTGGCCAATTTGTGATTCTTGTGTTCTTCTTCCTTTTTTAATTCTTCTGCTTGATTTTGAGTCTGGAAGAAAGATATTCCTTATATAATCCTAATGAAACAGCACCTAATCATTCTAAAATTCTTTCCATATGTGAACAGCGAAGATTCTGTGCCAAAATGCTAGAAATAGCCTATGAGATTTACACACTGAAAGAGAAAACAAATTTTAAAATAAGTGTTATTAGTGTATTAAATGCCCCAAGTTATTGCCATATTATGTGTGTCACAGATAAACAGGAACATGCCTCAGTTCCAGAGGGTCTAATGATTGCGAAGTCCATAAGACAAAGGGTAACACACGGCTCTGCAGAAAATGAAGTAACACAGTCGCCTGGTCTAAAATTTTTTTTTTAATGTTTTTTTTTTTTTTTTTTTTTGAGAGAGAGAGAGACAGAGTGCAAGCAGGGGAGGGGCAGAGAGGGAGGGAGACATAGAATCCAAAGCAGGCTCCAGGCTCTGAGCTATCAGCACAGAGCCCGATGGTGGAGCTTGAATGCAAGAACGGTGAGATCATGACCTGAGCCAAAATCGGACACTTAACCGAGCCACCCAGGTGCTGACCCCCCCTACACACACACAGTTGCCTGATTCTAATGGCAATCAACAAAGCAACTTACTAAATACAAGATGTACCCACAAGATGGAGAAATAGCTTGGACTAGAAACAACAACAACAACCCTTCTCTTGTCACTTACAGTTTAGAGAAAGAAAACTGAATACACTAGTGACTAAAACTTACATTTCTTCTCCCTGAAGTTTTTCCCCCTGTGTATTCACTAATTTCCCTGCATTTAGGAACTGATAAATGGCTCTTTGAAACCATCCAGTTCAACCTTCTCATTTAGCACCAAAAGAAACTGAAGCCCAGAAATGTGCATGGGCTGTCCAAGGTGACTGAACTAATCATTAGCAGACAAAAGCCAGCACCCAGGTCTCTTGGCTTGCAGCCACACACTGAGGCTTCCCCGCCTTAGTACATCTGAGGGTCACCAGTGGGCATCCAGATTTCAAAACTTGCTACCCAGGGATCTGTTTCATGTGCCTTCACAGCTGATTTCTACTATAAAAGTTTTAAAAGCTTCTAAAATCGGTACCCTTCATTAAGCTGCTTTCCTGAGAGCCCTCGAGGGCAGAAAAATAATTTTAGTAAAATCCACTTATTCATAAGAAATTAAATATTTTATGCAATGGATAATTTGAGATCCTTGTGTTCTTGTTCTTTTTTAACTCTTCAATCCGATTTAGACTCAGGAAGCAAGACATTCCTTACATAATCCCAATGAAACAGCTCCTAATGATTCTCAAGTTCTTTCTACAGGAGAACAAAGAACATTATGGGACCACATGCTGAAAATAACCGACAAGACTTCCACTGAAGCAGAAAAAATTTCAATCAACTGTTAGTACTGTATTAAAGACCCCCATGTGCTCCAGCATTTAAATAATTAGTCATTCCTTGTAGAAAACACTTTCAACATCTCTTAGGCTGGCATTTAGCAGTTTCTTCTTTTTTTCCCCTATTTATTTATTTATATTGAAATTCAAGTTAGTTAACATATAGTGTAGCATTGGTTTCAGGAGTAGGATTTAGTGATTCATCTCTTACATATAACACCCGGTGGTCATCCCAACAAGTGGCCTCCTGAATGCCCATCACCCATTTAGCCCATCCCGCACTCACCTCCCTCCAGCAACCCTCAGTTTGCTCTCTGTATTTAAGAGTCTCTTATGGTTTGCCTCCCTCTCTGTTTGTATTTTATTTTCTTTTTCCTTCCTTTCCCCTATGTTCACCTGTTTATATTTGTCTTTCTCTGACTGACTTATTTTGCTTAGCATAAGACACTCTAGTTGCATCCATGTTGTTGCAAATGGCAAGATTTCATTCTTTTTTATCGCTGAGTAATATTTTGGTTGCTGAGTATATATGCACACACGAGCACACACGAGTGTGCACATGCGCACACACACACACACAATATCTTCTTTATCCATTCATCAGTCAATTTGCACACTTTCCATACTTTGGCTATTGTCGATAGCGCTGCTATAAACATGGGGGTGCATGTGCCCCTTCAAAACAGCACACCTCTATCCCTTGGATAAATACCTAGTAGCGCAATTGCTGGGTCCTAGGGTAGTTCTATTTTTAATTTTCTGAGGAAACTGCATACTGTTTTCCAGAATGGCTGCACCAGTTTGCATTCCCAACAACAGTTGTCATTTAGTGTTTTCTAAATGAGGATGAAATCCACCCTTTCGATCTTATCTTTACATGCCATATTCTCAAACAGAGGGTTCTCTCTTTAACTAGGTCCACAATTGTTTGATATTCTCAAGATCTTATTCAAAGGAAACTTGTTTCATACTACCTATAGATCCTCTGTCCCAGTCTTGGACATCTGCTCCTTTTCCAATTAGTGCTTATTGAGGCATATCTTCCAGCTATCCTGGACTGTAAACCCCAGAGACAGGTCCATGGTCCAAGCCTTCTTTAAATACCCCCAACCAGGGGCGCCTGGGTGGCTCAGTCGGTTGAGCGGCCGGCTTCGGCTCAGGTCATGATCTCACAGTCTGTGAGTTCGAGCCCCGCGTCAGGCTCTGGGCTGACAGCTCAGAGCCTGGAGCCTGCTTCTGATTCTGTGTCTCCCTCTCTCTCTGCCCCTCCCCTGCTCATGCTCTGTCTCTCTCTGTCTCAAAAATAAATAAAAAACATTAAAAAAAATTAAAAAAAAATACCCCCAACCAGCTCTGACAACGTCTGGCATGGCCTATTAGAGACAGCAGGTATTCAAGGAGTGTTTGGTGAGTGAGGGCAGGAAAAAGACAACTGTAACCCGGCAGAGAAACACAGGTGTAGCTGTGACACCCAGGGAGGTCCACAGTGGTGAAGGGGTCTTGCCAAAGTTTAGACAATATTGGGTAAATTTCCAATCATTGAATCCCGAACAACCAGGTAACTTTCTGCATCAAACCAACTTTATTGCTTAGGTTTTTTTTTTTTTTTTTTTTTCCAAAATTCGCTCCATAACCGTCCCTGTCCTCCTAATTTGACTACATTAGTTTTTACTTCAAGACCAAAATGGCCTCTTCTCTCTCTCTCTCTCTCTCGGACTCTAGATACGTGTTCTGCTGAAAGAGTGACACTGTGCTGGGGAAGGGACATTTGTCCTCATACAAAATCATGCTAGACTATGGTTTCTGATATAGTACCCTTTGCACAGTTTTGTTTATCCCATTCCCACACAGCTGGGTGGCCACTAACTTGTTATCCCCACTCCAGTGGCTTCCTTCTCTTTCCAAATTGTAGTTGTTGGAGAAATGGAATTCTGAGATGCACTAAAATCATGTCTAATGAAAGGCAAGAAGCTCTCCTCAAGACCGCCAATTATTTTTTTCTATGAATAAAGCCCATCACAGCTGTTAAGACCTGTATTTTTGGCTATTCACTGACAGTCCTGATTCTTTCTTAGTTGAATTCTGGAAGGACAGGATGTTGGATACTAGATTCACTGGGAGCAAAGTGGGGCGACCGAAGGTCATGTGCCTCTTGTATGAATCTTTTGGTTTAGATAGATGGTATTATCAGTAATCTATCATAGAAGGGCACCCATATGTGCTACCATGAAAACATAAATGTGATAACCTGAGTTAAATGGAAATACAGAATGATATAATCCTAAGAATGATCCTGTTTTTGCCTTGGAAAAAAATTCTATGTCGATGGACAGTTTGGAAGGATACAAACTCTATATTAACATGGAATTTTTGCTAGGGAAAACAGTTATTATTACCAGTGAGGAGGAGGTGTAAACGAGAATGATTTGGGGTTAGATTTAGGTACCTTTAGTTTTGATTTCGAACTCCTCTGAATTGTTGCCTAAGAACACACACTGTAATATACATGGATGCTTATTCTGTCAAATCTCTTGGAGACATATTTCATGGATCATATGTAGTCAATTATTGAAAAAGTCCACAAATGCTAGAAAGGGACATATATTCACTAATTGCTGGCTACAGGGTTCAATGTGTGTATATTCGATCAAGCTTGTTAACTGGGTTATTTAAATACTGTGAGTCATATATACACACTAACCTTTTGTTTGTATGGCCCATTCAATGGCGAGTTGTGTTAATTTCCCACTATGATGGTTCATGTGTAAATTTCTGGTCCTAATTTGCTAATTGTCTCATCTTACTTATTTTTGAAGCTATATAATTTGATACATAAAACAGGTTTAGAATTATTATACCTTTCTGGTGAATTGTACCTTTATATTATGTAATGGCCTTTTTTAGTCTTAACAAAGTTTTCTCCTTAAAGACGATTTTGATCTGATCTTAACCAAGCCACAGCAACCTCCTTGATTATTATTTGCCTGCTGTGTATTTTCCCATTTTTAAATTTTCAACCCATTCATGTACTTTTCTGTTAGATATAGCACTTTTATTTTAGACTTTAGATAGGTAGAATTTAAAACACAATTAATAATCTCATTTATAGTGACTACTATGGTATCTGTGGGTTTCTCTCACACTATTTTGAAATTTCTAATTGCCCTATTTGTGAAATGCTTCCTCCATAACACACTCTTGTTCTGTTCTCCATTTGCTTAGGTATTATACGTTCTACCTTTATTATTTTACTGACTATCCTTGAAACGTTCAATGAGACTTATGTGACTAGATTTCAGGTCAATAGCCCACCTTCTGCCTGAGCTGCACATGGCCCTTGGAAGGCTTCTTTTCTCGGGGACATCCTCTAGAAGGCCCTTTAGAGAGGATGTGTCAGTGGCAAACACCCTCACTTTTTGAATATCTATGAATACCTTTATTCTGACCTTGTTTTTTTTAATGGTTATTTATTTTTGAGAGAGAGCAGGGGAGGAGCAGAGAGAGAGAGACTCCCAAGCAGGCTCTGTGGTGTCAGCACAGAGCCCCACCCAGGTCTTGAACCCACAAACTGTGAAATCATGACCTGAGCCAAAATCAAGAATCCGACGCTTAACTGACTGAGCCATCCAGGCACCCCTGACCTTGTTTTTTAATGAAATTCAGGTAGGTATAGAATTCTAGATCTACAGTTACCTTCTTCCAGCTCTTTGAAGATATACTACTGTATTCCAGCTTCTGTTTTTTTAAGTTGGGACGTGTACCTAGATAGGAAGACCATCAGTGTGACGTGTTTCTTTTCTCCTTCTGATTCCTTTTAAAATCTTTCCTTGATGTACTGTAATTTTACTGCATGTGGATTTCTTCTTCTTGACCCTGCTTGGGATTTGCTGGGCTTCCTGAATCTGAGGATTCACATCTCAGCAATTTAAAAAACTTACAAACCACATCTTCATTGGCACAACTTTCTTCTTCTAGAAGTCTAATTTGAAGTACTTACACCTCAAATACCCATGTGTCTCTCCATTTCATTCATATCTTCCATGTACTTCCAGAGATAAAGAATGTGCAACATTCAAAAATTGTTTCTTCAGGGGCGCCTGGCTCAGTCGGTTAAGCATCTATCTTCAGCTCAGGTCATGATCTCACAGTTCGTGGGTTCGAGCCCCACGTTGGGCTCTGTGCTGACAGCTCAGAGCCTGGAGCCTGCTTCAGATTCTGTGTCTCCCTCTCTCTCTGCCCTCTGCCTCTCTCTCTCTCTCTCAAAAATAAACATTAAATTTTTTTTTTCTTCAGCTCGATCTCCAGTTTACAAATTCTCTATGAATTAACTGTGTTTGGTCTGCTACTTAGCTTAACCGCTGAGATTTCTGTTTGGTTCTTTTAACGTTTTTCCTGGCGTTGTTCAGAGCATACTTCTGCATTCCTGCTTATTTCACCTTTCTTCCATCCATTCAGACATGTTTTATTTTTTTTTCTTTCCCCATTCTCCGTATTTAAAGTTCTGGGGTGGGGGCATGGTGTTCAGTTGTTCTGTTGGCTATTTCTGCTTGTGTATCCTCATGCATGTTGCAGCCCTGGTTGGTTGGTGGGGATGGGGGACGGCTTATGCCTTATGTCAGGAAAGACATCCAGACCTGAGTTGAGGTATGTCTTTCTGCAGAGACTGGTGTTTGCTTCTGCCAGGTGATGGAGGGTGCTTCTTACCAGGGATTGAAATGATGCATTCTTAACATGTAGTAGTGTAGATTCAAAAGCAAGTGTAAGCAGGCATGTGGTTTCATATTCTTCAGGGGAGACCACTCCCCATTCTCAATCCCACCACCCAGTCTGTGCTATGGGTATGATTTTTCTTGGATGGTTTCCTTCTGTGGAGACTTTATATTTAATCTACGCTTTCATTTAAGGTATATACCTCCTTAAAGTAGGTGGTTTTCAAACTGCTGTCAAGTACCATTAGTAGACAGTAAAATCAATTTAGTGTGGTGGTTCTCCACCTTGGCTATGCATTAGAATCACCCAGGGAGCTTTAAAACCCTGGATCCCAGGCCACAACCCAATACCAATTAAATCAGAATCAGAGAGGATGGGATCAGCAATGTATATTTTTATTGCTCCCAGGTGACCCAAATAATGAGCCAAAAGATTGAGAACCGCCGTCATAACCAACATTTGATAATAAAATAGAATGGAATACAACAGAACAGAAGGTACATTAACATTGATCCTCAGTAAGAACTGGGCATATTCGGGCAAAATCTGCTCAGTGGTATGTGTGTGATTATGTATCATGTCCTAATATAAATTATATTCTTTCCTGTGGTTGTCCCTTTTAAAAAGGTCTAAAAAAGTTAAGCCTCTTGGTTACCAAGATTAGATGTTGTCCTCAGAGTAGCTGACATTTGGGAAGCAGTTTATTCCCTGCATTTCTACTGCAAATGTGTGTGTGTGTATGTGTGTGTGTGTGTAGGTTTCCTGGGCTTTTTTGGATGTTCGGTTATGCATTTCCATTTTTTCCCAGCTCCTCTGGGTGTTTTGTACAAGGCTACCAAGAAATCCAATCTACCATATTGATGAACATGGGATTCCCGATTTCTTTATTCAATTCTGTTTTCTTGGAACTTCATGTCACAAGTATGTACTATAATATCTAAGTTGATTTTACACTTGCTGTGTAAACCACATGCTGTGATTATGCTCTGTTGATGTTAATCTATTCTACAAAGACTTAAGGATGGAGACGTTACCACTTCTCCCCATACACTGGGGCAGTAGAAGGCATCATCGAGACTGTGTTTGTTGTTGCTCTCGTTGCAAGGCTGACCTAGCTACTGAGAACATCTGGGACATTCCTAAAGCTCTTCTGGATCCATTTTTTTTTTTTTTTCAAATGAGATGTGAGATTAGGGATTCTAGCTGTTAAGCCCTTTGTCTATCCTGTCCCCAACACATCAAAAGAGGCAACAGAAATATTTTTCTAATATTGCCACGTACCATCTCTGGAATTCAACACTTTCTCTTGAAACTTAATCCTCCTGAATGCCACTGACCCAGCCAAAATTCCATCCAACCACATGGAGTGATGGGAATTGGTTCAGAGTGCATTTTGGCCAAACCAGGCCGGTGCTAAGCGTCCCATTATCTAAAACTGTTGACTTCCCCACCTTTATGTTACTGTTGCGGGAGTTCCAACATTTTCGATGGTGAATATAGCATGTTCTGGAATCAGCCGTTCAGAACTGTCACACCCAGATCACATGCTGAAATCTGGCAGATTGCTGGCAATCTGTTCTCTCTCCAAGGAAGTAAACAGCTGCACAATTGCTCCCAGAAATACTAAGGCGATCAAGGTGAAATGAAATATACTAACAGATTGACTGAGGTAAGGTGCAGCTTTGGTTTTATTTTGATTCCATTTAACTGATCAAAACATTTAAATCTGTTACTAGGTGCACAGAACTGGATGATAATCCTCTGAGCTAGGGAAAAAGAAAAAGCAAGAAAAATGTAGGGTAAAACCTTGGACTGTGAGTAACCTGTGAGTGTTCTGCAAGACAAGCAAACATTTCTAGTAAATTTTAACTTGATAAACGAATGATGTCTTGCAATATGAGTCGTACGTGATGCCGAACGTCACATGATCACAACCGAGCCAATGGTTCTTCTCTCTCTCTCTCTCTCTCTCTCTCTCTCTCTCTCTCACTGCAGGATTGTGGGTGGTCATCTCCCATGCTCCATCTCAGGCCGCAGTGTTTGGCAGAAATCAGTGATTTTTCAGAACATTGGAAGGTGCCCAAACTGGCACTAGTGTATTTTTTGTCACTTCAAAGCACCTATGGACAGACAGTCCTTTGCTTTTCCATACAAGAGTAAGCTTAGGAATGCTTTGCTTCATTCTAGGTCATTGGACAGGTTCCTTGTTAAAGTTTCATGAAAAGAAAAAGATTCCACTGAACCCAGGAGAGAGCAATGGTTCTGTTAGTGATAGTGAACGACATCCTACATAATAACCCTCCTCTCTCTTGTCTCCCTCACCAACCATGAAGGTTTTCAAAGGCAAGTGCAGGTTAATTTATTTTTCTTTATATTTTGTATTTTCTTTATTATTTTGTATTATATTACCATAGTGTAATCATTTTTATAGGAATATTCTTGGGTTGTGGAATTAATCATCTGAGTTTCCATTATTTCTTATGGGGAGATTTGCTCTGATATACAAGTGCTTTCTATTACAAGCATGTTTCCAGAACGAATTATGCTCACAAACCAAGGTTTTACTGGAAGTAGAGAAAAAGACATGTTTAAGGAAAAAAAAAAAAAAGAGAGAGAGAGAGAGAGAAACAATGCTTAGCAATGAAAAAGAAAAAAAATTACTGCCTACCCAGACCCAACCTTTGTCCTCTGGCAGCACTGTCTGAACCCCCTGTCCCTCAGACTCACAATCTGCCACTGTCCCCGGAGGGCAGAGACTCTCTTACACCAGAGAGTTGGTTCTTTTTTCCTACTGTTCTAAGACAACAAATAGCTGGAAAAACCCTTGAGTTCATCAAAAAGGATTTGAATTATGTAACACTTTGAGTAGTCAGTCCCCAAATTGGTAAGTTTAACACTTTTTTATTTGCTACTTTTAGCTTTTTCCAGCTTGAATCTGAAATTGAAGTTAACTGTTGTGAAGGAAGAATGTTTATTTAACTGTACCTCAAGTCTCTGCAACGAAAAGCAGCTAGGTCCAATGAGTGTTTTCCCGCCAGCTGTATTAGAGATCCAGTGCGGGGCCATCCCCTCAGTTACAATTTCCGAAATTTACATAACTCCTACCTTCATCTATATCCTCCTTTCCTCCCCGCCCCCTCCCCTTTCTCCCTCTTTCTAGCAGACACTGTTTTCAATTCCTAGATTGCTCTTCCATTGTTCTGGGAAGAGGTCCATTTAATTCTGTGTACCAAATTTATTATGCTTTAAATTATCTCTCGGGCAATTCTTACAGATGCTATATATAACCGGTTCTATAGTTTTTGTGCCAATTTTTCTTCTTGATAGCTTTCTTTGGATGAAAGAGTTGTACTTAGAGCCCAACTTCTTCTTACAACACATACACATATACACACACACACCCAACTTCATACACGCTAAAAAACCAGTCAACACACAAAAACCTAAATCTCCTCAGTCCAATTTAGGAGCCAGTAGCCAAAGTGTCTAATTAAATTAAATTTGGGGTGGGGGGGCACCTGGGGTGGCTAAGTCGATTAAGCGTCCAACTTCAGCTCAGGTCATGATCTCGCGATTTTTGAGTTCAAACCTCATGTTGGGCTCTGTGCTGAGGGCTCAGAGCCTGGAGCCTGCTTTGGATTCTGTGTCTCCCTCTCTCTGCCCCTCCCCTGTTGTGCTCTCTCTCTTGAAAATAAATAAATATTAAAAAATAATAATAAAATGGGTGTTGTATGGAAACCAATTTGACAATAAATTTCATATCAAAAATAATAAAAAATAAATGACAAATTAAAATTAAAAACATTAAAATCTGTTCCCGAATAATGCGCACATTTCAATACCCACATATAGCCAGTAGGTATCATACTGAATTGGTGTAAAAGAACAGGATCATCACTGTAGAAAGTTCAATTGGACAGTATTGTTTTACAAATATCTACAGAATTTGGAAATAACACTGGAAAGCAGAAATACATGATTCACTGGGTTTTCCCCCCTTTCATGCCTTCATTTAACAAAGACACAATCTGTAAACACGTCTTTCGCTAAATGTCACCATTAGATATAGTCCAAAAGACGGAGAAACGCAGTATCATAAGGATACAAAACAAACAACCCTCAGGTGTGTGTCCAGGGAGAGTTTTAGAAGAAACATCAAGGTCATAAGTCAGGACTCCCAATGCTGACTTCATAGGGTTGATTTTCCAAAGCCATAGCCACCTAATCATTAACATCATATTCAAGTGAAAAACCAAGATGGTTCAATTTCAGACATTCTCTGTTCCAACTCTAGAATAGCTTAATGGTTCCTAAGGGTTAACAGGAGAATCGCCTGAACTGTTTATTATCACATCTATACACTGGAGTCCAAAACAGTATGTTACGGTCTACCTTGATAGAAAACCACTCTTAAATCTATTGCATGGATAAAACACCTAAGCCTAAGAAATACCAGAAAAACCGCTGTAAGTATTAAAACCACTTTGATATTTATAACCTATGGCTGGGAGAGCCTTTTCTTAAGGGAGATTCCTTATTTTTAAATTTGTGGATGATGCAGGGTATGATTTCATATTTCACCTACAATGAGATGACCTTGATTACTCCATTTGAGCAGAAAATGTGGAAGGCAGCTTTCCAGGGTACATGCAAGCAGATTAAAACAAACAAGCTCCAGAGCTAACCAGTTCCAGGTCTGCGGCGATATGAACCCACACCTGGGGGAAAACGGGGACAGGCAGAACTTAACGGCAATCCTTACTAAGAAGCTTAAGAACTAAAAAAAAATGAAAGTTCAAATTCTCATTAATTTATCTAGTTAACGAACCGCGCCTTCCTGAAAATACGCCACAATACGGAGAGTTTCCTTATATAAGGAATGACTAAACTTTGCCTTAATATTTGTGTACAAATTCGAAATAAAAAGATTTAAAAAGAATTCTCATCCAATGCTTCGTATTTATTCCTGACAGTGTGGAAGGGCAGGCTTCTGTGGGAAGAATCTAAAAAGCTGAAGTTAATAAATAAAATTACAAATATCTAAGTTAAGTGGATTCTTGGGGTCCCTAGGTGGCTCAGTCGGTTGCGCATCTGATGTTGGTTCAGGTCATGATCTCACAGTTCAGGAGGTTGAGCCCCCTATAGGGCTCTGTGCTCACAGCTCAGACCCTCCTGCTTTGGACTCTGTGTCTCCCTCTCTCTGCCCCTCCCTCACTTGCACTCTGTCCCTCTCTCCAAAATAAATAAACATTAAAAAATATTTTAAAAATAAAAATTAATTAATTAAGTGGATTCTTGGAATAAAAAAATTATGGGATGTTTACACTTGGGTCTTTGATCAAGCTGAAATATTGTTGCTTCTTTCAAAAGAAAATGTTGTCAAGAGTCAGGTGTACATCCACACACTGGAGTACGAGGCAGGAATTAAAAGCAAGGCTTCTAGGGGTGCCTGGGTGGCTCAGTAGGTTAAGCGTCTGACTTCAGGTCAGGTGACGGTCTCTCAATTTGTGAGACAGAGCCCCACACCAGGCTCTGCTGACAGCGTGGAGCCTGCTTGGGATTATTTCTCTCCCTCTTTCTGTCCCCCCCTACCAACTCACGTTCTTTCTCTGTCTCTCAAAATAAATAAAAAACATAGACCTCCGGGCTCTAGACTGACACGTAAGAAACTTGAGAAGTTGTCACTCTCATATTCACAAGAAAAAGGTGAACAAGTGAAAACCAGCAACTCTTCTTATCCAGCAGAGATTTGAGGTCAAAGGACAAACCACTTTCCTGAAAACTACAGGCACCAGCAGACAGAAAACTAGAGCTTACCTGCTACAGAAACTTGTGAGAAACCACCTCTGAAGCCAGTAAGTATCACATAAGAATACTTCAATGAAGAGTGACTGATAACTGGTGGAGGCTGAGCTTGAACTAGCCCCAGAGAGAAAGACTCCACAGTGGGGGTGGCATCACACTCCTGTGAATTTTGCCTCCAGGGGCCCCTCTAGGATGTTGGGGGACAGACCATAGAAAAACCCCCTCCTGCTTCCAAAAGGGACAAGAGAAAAATAACCATTTTATAGCAAGTCCAGGGCATTGGGTTCCCCTCAACAAAAGCTGCCTTCATAGGAAACTATTTCATCAGAGCCTAACCAACCAGGGAAATACCCAACTCCAGCCCCCAAGGAGTCTGATGTGGGGGAGGTGGGAAGGCAAAATGGTACAACCACTTTGGAAGGTAGTATGGTAGTCTTACAAAATCCAAACATACCCTTCTCTCACACAATGGCTCAATCATACTGCTAGGTATTTAACCACATGAATTGAAAATTTAATGTCCACACAAACACCTGTGCACAAAATGGTGCTAGAAGCTTTACTTGTAATTGTCAAAACTGGGAAGCAACCAGACATCCCTTAATAGGTAAAGGAAAAAGCATACTGTGGAACAGTAGAATATTATGCACTGCTAAAAAGAAGTGAGCTATTGAGCCATAGAAAGGCATGCAGGGAGCTTAAATACATACTGCTAAGCAAAAGAAGCCAATCTTAAAAGGCTACATAATGTATGATTCCAGCTACACGACATTGTAGAAGAGGCAAAAACTATGTAGGCTGTTAAAAGATCAATGGTTGCCAAAGAGTTCGGTGAGAAGAAGGGAATGGATAAATTGGTGAAAAATGGGATTTTTGGGGCAGTGAAACTACTTTATATGATATTGTAATGATAGATACAGGTCATTACACATCTGTGAAAACCCACAGAACGTACAGCACCAAGACTGAACCCTAATGTAAACTATGGGCTTTGCTCAATAATGATATATCAGTGATGGTGCATCACCCGTAACAAGTGAACTGATTCTGAATGTTGATGGTGAAGGAGGTTGTGCGTGGGGAAAGGGTTGTGGGAGGTTGTGGGAATCCTCTCTACTTCCTGCTCCATTTTGCTGTGAGCCTCAAGCTGGTCTAGAAAATACTCCAGGAGCACCTGAATGGCTCAGTCAGTTGAGTGCCCAACTTCGACTCAGGTCATGATCTCATGGTTTGGGAGTTCAAGCCCATCATTGGGCTCACTGCTGTCAGTGCAGAACCCACTTTGGATCCTCTGTCCCCTGCTCTCTCTGCCCCTTCCATGCTCATTCTCTCTCTCTCTCTCAAAAATAAACATTAAAAAAATTAATAAACAAGGGTTCTTGGGTGGCTCAGTCATTTAAGCGTCTGACTCTTGATTTTGGGTCAGTCATGATCTCACGGTCTCACAAGTTCGAGCCCTGTATAAGGCTCTGCGCTGACAGTGCCGAGTCTGCTTGGGATTCTCTCTCTCCTTCTCTCTCTGCCTCTCCCTCGCTTGTGCTCTCTCTCCGTCTCTCCTTCTCTCCCTCTCTCTCAAAATAAGTAAATAAACTTAAAAAAATATAGTCCATTAAATATAAAAATGCTTCTATATACAATCGATTATAATATTATACTGTGAAAAAGGCACAATTACATATCGTATGACCCTAACTGAGGAGAAGGCATTATGTTCAGCAGCAAGTTAACAAGGATGCTCTGAGCTATGGAGATGCAGTCCCCATAGTGAAAGCTTGCAGTCTAGTGAGAGAGACAGTCATCTAAACAGAAGGTCACACAAATAAACATGCAGTTGCCACCTACAACGAGTGTTGTCCAGAAATGTCCCAGGAGCCCACCACAGGGCCTAATTGAGACACAGAGTGTGAGTAGAGTGGTACTAAGGGTCAAACAATGTGACTTTGAGGAAGTGACGCTAAGGCTGGGATTTAAATGAGGAGTAGGGAGGAACTTGTGAAGAGCTGGAAGAAAGACATGGCTGAGGATGTTTGTCCCAGCAGCGCTTGGGTGTCCATCACTGGGGGAAAAGATTAAGTACGGTAAGTGCATGCAATAGGCTGCATGACATCAGGAGGGCCAAGCTCAGGTTGCCAACAACAACCCAGATGGGTCCAAAACAGTGTTGAGCTGGAAAGAGAAATGGAATGAGAAATGGAATGACGTTTGTTGTACAATGCCATTCAACAAACTCAAACACACATGCACTCACAGAAAACACACTCTTTCAAAGACGGACATATCTTAAAACATATACTTAATAAAAGCGAAGGGGGGGATAATAAAACTAATGAAAAACTAATCAAGATGATAAGCATCGCAGAGTGTGACAAACTAAACTCTGCAACTGAGGCACAGAAAAAGAAAGAAAGAAGACACTGGAAGGGGAGTATTCTGGTAAGAGGAAACATGATACTCTGAGGCAGTGAGGCAAGAAAAGTCCTGGCTTTCTGAAGAGCCCAAACTAGCACTTGCGTGGTATCCGGAGCAGCGGAAGTTGGAGGGGAGAGGAGAGTGTGGCTAAATATGAAATTGGTGGGGGAAGGCGTAGGCCAGGCCAGTGCATCCCTAGGACCTCGCTGGGGGCTCAGAGTCTATCCTAGCCACAGAGTCTTGAGAAATTAAAAGCCAAGGAACAGAAATAATTTACTTTCTAATGCCTGTTTCTTTTTGAGACAAAGACAGAGCACGAGCAGGGGAGGGGCAGAGAGAGAGGGGGGCAGAGAGAGGGAGGTGCAGAGTGAGAGGGAGACACAGAATCAGAAGCAGGCTCCAGGGTCCAAGCTGTCAGCACAGAGCCTGATGTGGGGCTTGAGCTCACAAACCTCGAGATAATGACCTGAGCTGAAGTCGGGACACTCAACTGACTGAGCCACCCAGGCACTCCCAGAAATAATTTTTTTTTTCCAAAAATTAAGGGACAGCTTGGGTGGCTCAGTCAGTTGAGCATTCCAAATGTTGACTTCTGCTCAGGTCATGATCTCGCAATCCGTGGGATGGAGCCCTGTGTCGGGTGTGGAGCCTGCCTGTGATTGGGATTCTCTCTCTCTCCCTTTCTCTCTGCCCACCCCCCACCACCTTCCTCTCTGTCTCTCAAATACAAATAAATAAACATTTAAAAAATTAGGAAAGACAGTAGTATTGACATTGAGTACAACTGGGTTAAATTATTTTAGGTGATCTTGTAAAACTTTCACTTGTGTTTAAAAAATACTTTTATAATAAATATGTGCTACTTCTATAGATGAAAAATGAACTTACATCAAAACATGTCTTTTTAAAGTGTTCAAAACTAGTATTTAATAGGTTCAAGGAATGCGATGGGAATTATACTTTAAAAGGTATCAACTATTCTGTGAGTATAACAACATATTGCAAATACGTCTGAAAGAACATATTTCCTCTTAATGGATGAAGTGGATTCATTTAAAGCTTGTCCCTATACAGCATTTATTACTCTTTGTATGTGTTATTAAAACACATACTTTCATTATTTGAATGAGAAAATCCTCATAAAACCGAGAGAGTAAAATGAAAAACCACAGTCTAACAAAATTACTTTGTAAAACGGAGATTGAATACAGATAAAAGAGCTACCATATTTTCATTGGATAAATATGAAAGATATAAAGAAACAGAGGAAGAGACAATCATCATTGACCAGCCCTTAAACAAACTGAAATGTATATGGTTTACTCCTAACCTGTGACAGAATTAGGCCTGTGGTATGACATTAGCCCTGCTTTATCTTTTAATGCACATTTTGTGCTTTCAAATATGGCCATACGCCCATTAGCATGCATTGCAATTTCACAAGTAATAGAGGCACATAAAATTTCAGTCTGAAATAGCACTGCTAAATTAATGCTACTAATTTATCTATGCATGTCTACGATGGATCCACTCTGTTGTGATGTAACGCTAAGGAGGCCTTAAGCCATCATTAAAAGATTAAATGGAATAAAACATGTAAGTGTCCAATGGCCTGTAGGTCATTTAGTTTATTCCCCACCTGATTAATAAGGCTATCCCTTGGCATTCCAAACCAACCTTCAAAGAATTTTCAAGGCAGAGACTTCCTTTATCTGGGAAGACCCCATTTACTGAAAACTAGAAGGAAACATTCCAGTAGAAATCAACACACAGAGGATTATTCTTCTACAGTACTTTTTATTACCAACTGGAGTGAAAGATTCAGAGGATAGATCCTATAAACACTGAGACCAACATGAACATTATTCGGACAAGACTACGGTGGGTCTGATGGTAATTTAGAATCCAGGAAAGTACCTGAATAGCCACGTAGGCTATGTTGTCATCTGCAATCCACTACCCCACCCATTGGACAGTCCTCACATTGGCCGATACCACTTCCCCTCCACCTGGCCCTATTTCATATTACCTCCTTCTCTTCTTTCTCCTCTGCAGTCTGAGCATTTCCATTGCACCTACATGTCAATCTTGATGGTTCTCGTTAATTGGAAAATATTCAAAGAAATGGCAAGATTCCTAAAGTACACGGTGAGACAAAAGAAAGCTTGGTAGGCTCGAATTCAGGGGACATTCCTGGCTAAGAGTGCTCTGGGAAGGTATAGAATGAGAAGGGAACAAGTCAGGAAAAGATGGTGTGTGCAGGGACAGGGCAGAGATGGCTTCAGGATGTGTAGGGTGACAGGCAATGGGTATGTCCCCACGTGGTTCATCTAGAAGCAATCATTGAAAGGTTTCCTGTTCCACAATAAGCAAATGTATCTTATAGTGCAGGAAATGTGAAACTTTTCTCTCCTCTGAGAGTCCTCTAGTGCTTTGACCAATGGAAAGATGCTGCATTTCCATTAGATAACCTGCCTAAAACCTGACAGAAAAGATTGGAAAGGTAAACCTATAACCTCCAAACACACCCTACTAGACATGATGTGATGTGAACAGCCAGGTTATTTTCCTCTCTCTGCCATACGAAATCATTCGATACACAAGTCTAAAAATGTTTCCATCTGGGTGCTTTGCTTCATCCCACAATGGCAATAAAAAAAAAATGCTACCATATTTTAAAAACTTAGTTCAAATGAGTACAAATATTTCAGATATTCACATTCAGCATATAGTTTAAAAAAGAGCAAGATGGAACAGAAAGCCAGAAGAGAGGTCTAAAAAGACATCAATGAGTTCTACTAAACATTTAAAGGGGAATTAATAACTAACTCTTCATAAATATGTCCCAAAACAATTAGGGGGAATACTTCCTAACTCATTCTATTATCTAGTGTTTACCTAATACCCCAACCAAAGATATCCTAAGGTTATGGACCAATATATATTATAAACATGGATGTAAAAATTCTAAAGAAAAAAATACACTAGCAACCCCAATCCAATAATACATAATAAGAATTATACAACATGATCAAGTGGGATTTATCGCAGGAACACAACGTTGGTTTAACATCAAAAAATCAATTAATGTAATACACCCTATTGACAGAATAAAAAACAAACTCACATGATCACCTCAATTAACGTAGAGAAAGTATTTACCAAAATCCAACACGTTTTCATGATAAAAGTATTCCATAAACTAAGAAAGTAAGGAAAGTTCTTCAGCCTGAAGAAGGCCAAGCTAACATCATGCTTAATGATAAAAGACTGGACACTCTCCTTCTAAGATTAGGAACAAAACATGGGTGTCCACTCTCACTATTTCTATTCAACAATGTAGGAGATATTGTAGCATGGCAATTAGCCAAAACAAGAACTAAAAGGCATTCATTTTCAAAAGAAAGAAGTGAAACTACCTCTATTCACAGACAACATGATCTTGTATATATATAAATTCACTAAGAAATTCAATGCAAATAGAACTAATAAATTCAGCAAGGTGTCAGGATTATGTACAAATCAATATACACAAATCTATTGTATATTTGTAGCAAACAATCCAAAAATAAAATTCAAAACCAATTCCTCATTTAAAATAGTATAAAAAAGAATACTTAGGAATTCAAGAAAAGAAGTGCAAAACACATACTCTGAAAAGTATAAAACATTCTTGAAAGAAATCAAGAAAGACTCAAATAAATGGAAAGGCATACCATGTTCATGGATCAGAAAACTGCATATTGTTAAGACAGACTCCCAGATTGGTTACAGATTCAGTGCAATCCCTATCAGAATCCCACATGTTGTCTTTGTAGACATTGACAAGCTGATCCTAAAACTCATATGGGATTGGAAGGGAATAGCAGAAATAGCCAAAACAATTTTGAATAAGAGGAACAAAGCTGTGGATTCATATATACCAATTGTGAAACTTGCTACAATGCTATAGTAGTCAAGAAAAAATGGTACTGGAGTAAGAACAGACACAGAGATACATGGAATAGAAACTGGGAGTCCAGAAATCAACCTACAGATCTGTGGTTAACTTACTTTCAACAAGCATACCAAAAACATGCAATGGTGGAAAGAATAGTGTTTCAACAAATGATGCTGGGACAATTTGATAGCCATATATATAAGAATACATTTAGACTCTTATCTCACACTACATATAAAAATTAACTCAAAGTACATGAAAGATATAATATAATAATACAACTCTCAGAAGAAAACTTAGGGGTAGATCCACATTACATTGAGTTTAGCAATGGATTCTTAGATGTGACATCAAAAGCATGAGTGACAAAATAAAAAATACATAAATTGGGCTTTATTGAAAACTTCTGTGCTTCCAAGTACACTATCAAGAAAATGAAGAGACAAAACACATAATGAGAGAAAATATTTGCAAATCATACACCTGATAAGAGAACTGTATCTAGAATATATAAAGAACTCTGGCAACTCAACAATTGAAAAACAACCCCACTAAAATATGGGGTGGGGGGGGCGGAATCTGAATAGACATTTCTCCAAAGAATATATACAAAAGGCCATTAAGCACATGAAAAACATGTACATAGTCATTGGTCTCTAGAGAAAGGCAAATAAGAACCACAATAAGATATCATATCACATTCAATATAATGGCTAGACTCAAAAAGTCAGACAGTAGTAAATGTTGGTGATGATGTGAAGAAATTTGAACACTTACACATTCCTGGTAGTAAAAAGGTACAACCAGATTGGAAAACTATCTGAAAGCTCCTCAAATGATTAAACATAGTGTTACCACATGATCTAGCAATTCCACTGCTAGAAATATACCCAAAAGAATGAAAATATATGTCCACACGAAAACCAGGACATGAATGTTCACAGCAGCATTATTCATAATAGACAAAAGGGGGAAACATCCCATATGCCCATCAACTAATGGATATTCAAAATGTGATATATTCATACAATGGAATATTACTGGGCCATAAAAAGGAATGAAGTACTGATACATGTGAACTACATCTAATAAAGATATTTAAAAAATCAGTAACATGGGGCGCCTGGGTGACTCAGTCAGTTAAGCATCCGACTTCAGCTCAGGTCACGATCTCACAGTTCCTGGGTTTGAGCCCCGTGTCAGACTCTGTGCTGACACCTCAGAGCCTGGAGCCTACTTCTGATTCCATGTATCCCTCTCTCTCTCTGACCCTCTCCACTTGTGCTCTCTCTCTCTCTCAAAAGTAAATATTAAAATTTTTTTAAAAATAAATAAAGCTGAAAGGCACACACAGTACAACAAATATAGACTGTCATTCACTGGCATGACTCAAGGGAATGAGCCAAAACAATGGGAAAGGATGCAGAATTCAATCGCATATTCAGGGAAATGGTTACAACCAAGTCTCAATGTGGGCAAAAGAAGTTGCTAAAGCATTAGGTGAGGGAGGAATGTGAAGGTGAGGCTGGGGGTGGGGGTGGGGTGTTGAGCATCAACTCCATCCAAGAAAGGTAGCCTGAGAACTCCTTTCCAGAGCAGCTGGAAGAAAAGTCCTGGCATATCCATCTGTAGCTTGAATAGAACCGCTGTTCACATTAGCACCTGTTCTATGTCTTGCGTCCAACCTTGATGATCAGCTGGGTCAGTCCTTCACAAAAACTCTCTTAAAGGCTGGCTAAATGTTTGAACACTACCTAGGCTTTTATTACTATTTTTAAAAATATTTATTTATTTATTTTGAGAGAGAGAGACATAGAGAACAAGTGGGGAGGGGCAGAGAGAGAGAGAGAGAGCGGGAAAGAGAGAGAATCCCAAGCAAGCTCCACACTGTCAGCACAGAGCCTGATGTGAGGCTTGAATTCACGAACCGTGAGATCATGACCTGAGCTGAAACCAAGAATCAGACACTAAACTGACTGAGCCACCCAGGCACCCATAGGCTTTTATTATTATTAATACAAACAATGCTATACGTCAACCCTTTCATATGAGTTATTTTTTAGGTTAAGTTTAAGAATAATGGGGCACCTGGGTGGCTCAGTCGGTTAAGCGTCCAACTTCGGCTCAGGTCATGATCTCACAGTTTGTGGGTTCAAGCCCCAAGTTGGGCTCTGTACTGACAGCTCGGAGCCTGAAGCCTGCTTCTCATTCTGTGTCTCCCTCTCTCTCTCTCTGCCCTTCCTCAGCTCGTGCCCTCTCTCTCTCTCTCAAAAAAATAAATAAATAAATAAAATAAATAAATAAATAAAATATTAAAAATTTAAGAATAATCTATCATTTCTACTAGAATTGTGACTTCATGCTAAAGAGATATAAAATAATTTGACTATGTTTGTAAAGCAGTATTAGAATGTTTAAGGGAATTTGATTTGCTGTAAGTTTAGTGGATTAGATTAATAAGAATAATTTAACTGTTGGAGGAGTTTGGCTTGTTTGTGTTGTAAATGCTTCTTGTCAGGCATTTGAAATGCTTAAAGAGAAAAATGAATACATTAAATTATTACAGAACTTAAAAGAGGGAAGGGAATTTCATTAGCCACGTTTGTAAATGAGAGCTACTGTTTAAGAATTTAGTCTGATCAACTTGAATTAATCAACCAGCAATAAGAGAAACAGTAAATCTGCTTGTTTTTTTTTATTTTACTGTATTTATCAACAGTATATTAAGATTTGTAAAGTTGAGCTTAAATTCTTAAGGGAAACTAGGTTTTAAATATGTAATGTTAAATAGATTAAAAATTTACAACCAAAGTAACATATACTCTTCTAATGTGAAAAAGTCCCCATCCAGACTCAAGAAAATACTCATCTTTGCATAAATCTCTTTAAACAAGAGATTTAAAGAAAGAATTCATTTGTCCCATAAATGTTCTGGAGAGCCACACAAGGGTACAAGGTGCTGAGAATGCAGCAGTAACTAGAAAAAATCAAGTCTCTGCCCGCACATAATTTACATTCTAGAAGGGAGAGACAGGCAGTAACAAACACATATGTAGTCGGGAATATTCCTAAAAATACATTTAAGTCACACAAAGAGTGGAGGGCAGAATAGTATAGTGGCCTAGGGCACAGATTCTGAAGCCAGACAGCTGAGCTCAAATTCCGGCCCTAATACATAAGCTAGGTGATCTCAAAAAGTGACTTACCCTTGTGGTGACTCAGTTTCTTCCTTTGTAGAATGGGGATAATAACAGAGCTACCCCATAGGGCTCCTGAGAAGATGAATCAATCAGTATTTGTAAAGCACTTAGAACATCACCCAGAACACAGAAAGTACTATGCATATTTTGTTACAGAACATGTCAGGTAGTAAGTGCCAAGAAAGAAGTAGGGCAGGGGTGCCTGGGCGGCTTAGTCGCTTAAGTGTCCAGCTCTTGATTTCAACTCAGATCATGAGCTCACAGTTTCATTAGTTTCAGCCCCGCATCGGCCTCTGAGCTGACAGCGTGGAGGCCTGCCTGGGATTCTTCCCCACCCCACCCCCTCTCTTCCCCTGCTCACATGCTGTCTTTCTCAAAATAAACAAATAAACTTTTTAAAAAGAAAAAGAAAGAAAAGAAAAGAAAAGAAAAGAAAAGAAAAGAAAAGAAAAGAAAA
>NW_026059892.1:0-29940 GCF_023721935.1 Panthera uncia | reverse complement strand
CTGACATTCCCCACCCCGGTGGCGGTGTGAGCGCTCCCGGTATCCCCGCCCCAGTGGGGGTGTGAGTGGTCCCGATATCCCCACCCTGGTGGCAGTGTGAATGTCCCTGACATTCCCCACCCCAGTGGTGGTGTGAGTGCTCCCGGTATCCCCATCCCGATGGGGGTGTGAGTGCTCCCGATATCCCCACCCTGTTGGCAGTGTGAACGTCCCTGACATTCCCCATCCCGGTGGCGGTGTGAACGTCCCTGGCTGTTACTCCGGGGTAGGTTGGGTGGGATGAAGCGGGCAGGTTGGAAGAGTGAGCGTGGCTTCCCCCCAGGCACTTTATGAGCTGGTGAAATGCAATTTCAACGCAGAGGAGGCTCTGCGGAGGCTGCGATTCAACGTGAAGGTGATCCGAGGTGAGTGTGCACGCCAGCTCTTCCCGCTCTCTCTCTTGTCACGTCCTGGGCACTGCTGATGCCTTTGTGCCCTCCCTCCTGCTTGCAGATGGGTTCTGTGCTTGGAGCGAGGAGGAGTGCAGGAACTTTGAGCATGGCTTCCGAGTGCACGGGAAGAACTTCCACCTGATCCAGGCCAACAAGGTGAGGGTGTGGCCTGCCCTGCTCCCGCCGGGGCTCCACCAGCTACACCTTGGGGCTGCGAGCGGCTTGGGAGCCCAGGCACGTCGCCTTCACCCCCCAGCGAGCTTGAGACTCACCAGGCCCAGGGCGGGCCCCTCTGAGCCATGGCTGAAGCCCTGTCGCCTGCCTCTGGCTTGCCACACGTCCCTTGATGTCTTGCTCTGGTTCCTCTGCTGACGTTTGCTGGGCCACCTTCCAGTCCCCAAGAGAAGGCTCCAGTTTGGGGAGAGACATTGCCTCGAGGTGGACTCTAGCAGTCTTGTCCGCTCGCGATTCCTCGGTACTGCCCTGCTGTTCCTTGAAGTAGAGCCTGTTGGTTGGTGTGGTGCCCACCCCCAGCCTGGACTCCACCCTCCGCCGCTTGCCTTGCGGTCTGAGGGTCTCTGCTTTCCTCAGAGGACCCACCCACGGCAAACAGTCATGAACAGGGGCACAGCCGAGTGCCAGGTTCCCCTGCCCTCCCCCCCCAGGCCTGGGTCTCTGCTGGTCCCTGCATATCCCTCGGTGATGCCATCTGCCCGTGGCTTCGTGCGTCACGACTCCCAGATTGACCTCTTGGCAGAGCCTTGGCCCCGCTGGTGTGCAGCCTGGGACATCTACCTGGGCACATGCCTGTGGCTCCGTCTCACCGTGGCTCCCCTACCTCACCCGTCATCCAGTCTGCTGTCCTCTGTCTAGGGCTACTAGTGTGGCTCCTTCCCGCTGCTCATGGGGACGTACGTAGTAGAGAAGGGCCTGGCTGAGGCCAGGCTCGCATTCGGGCCTCGGCGTCTTCTCTCGGGAGGTTGGAGTGAATGAGGTGCCTGCTGGGGGCCAGGGGCCTGTGGAGAGTCAGGGGGCTGATGGTGCTCAGCTGACCATGCCCAGCGCTGTGACAGGCAGTGCTTGATTCTCTTGTCACATCTGTGCCCTGTGGCCTGATGCGGCTCCCTGCTCACTGCGTTTTCACCACAGCCCAGGCCGCTCTCATAAGCACGGCAGTCGGCACGGTGCCGTTGTTTCCTTTGCGTGCCGTCAGCCACGTGCCTGCCCACCCTGGTTCCGGCTGTGGCCTCCTTCTCCGGGCACTTCCAGTTTTTGCTGGATCTGGCCCCAGGAAGATTGCATAGGACTTCATCCCCTGGCAAGATGGGTGTGCGAAGGGGTCTCACTGAGAAGATGAGACCATCTACGTGTGCCCCTGTCCCTGCTGGTTTCCAGACTCATCCTGGGCACCAGTGTCTGGTCCCTCATCTTGGCCAACAGTGGTGTGGACTCTGGTGCCATTACCCTCTGCAGGCACAGCCCTGGGCTTGCCGTGGGCTGGTCCTCCAAAGTGGGAAGATGCCCTGTGTTGTCAAGAGAGGGTTTTTAAACATTTGTTTCTAACGCAAGTATAGTTGGCACGTGATATCCTATTGGTTTTGGGTTGGACAGTTCTGTGCATCAGTCAGCACTCACGCCAGTAACATAGTCACTTTCTGTTGCTCTGTAACCTTGTTACGCTTCGTTGACCATGTTCCCTGGGTTGTACATTTCATTCCTGTGACTTTTCTTCCCCACGAGAGGTTTTGTAAGTGGAGGGTCCAGCTCCCCGCCAGACGTATTTGTGTGCTTCCCTTCCCGGGATACCATACACACAAAGTTATTTTCGCTTTTCCCTGTTGTGGTGTTGAGCTGGGTTCATGAACCCGTGGCGTGTGCCTTAGTGGTGTCTGGTTTGCACTCGTGGGCAGCTCTCCCCTGCTGTTCGTGACCCTTTGCACTTGGTGGGAAAAGCAGGCTTCCGTCCCTGTGTCTGCACCAGCACCTTTGCTCCCCTCTCTGCTGGGCGACAAGGTGGATGCCGCTGCCTTTGGGAGCTAGTGGTCTGGAGTGAGGGAGGTGGGCACTGGATGTGTGGATCTGGGGTGAGTAATGGGGTTCTGGCTCCACACCAGTTAGGTGGTGGGATGGGGCGCCGTCCTGCTTCAGGAGAGGGGATGCCCCCCGGGGGCGGGTTGGAAGCAGGCGATGGGGGCTGCAGGCAGAGTCTTGCTTTGTCCAGGAGCGACAGGGGCCAGGACCTGTCCCTGCTGTTCTGGAGGCAGAAGGGGCTGGCAGGTGAGGACAGTGGGGTCTGGGGGCCACGGTGACCGCTGGGCTCGCTCGCAGGTACGCACGCGGTCCGTGGGCGAATGTGTGGAGTACTACTACCTGTGGAAGAAGTCCGAGCGCTACGACTACTTCTCGCAGCAGACGAGGCTGGGCCGGAGGAAATACGGCCCGTCCGGAGCCACGTGCGTGCCGGGGGTGGGCATCCCAGGCGGACACCTCCCACCTGAGGCTGTGTCTCCCACAGCCCCTCACCGTATGCTCCCCCCACAGGGATGTAGACCAGGACCTGGACAGCAGTGACCCTGATGGCCGCCCCCACTCCTCACCGCCTCTGCCCCCTACTGCCGACAGCCTGGGCTCTGAGCAGGACCCCCTGGCACGGATGCACACAGGTGAGAATACGGGGTGGGTCCCTGCTCTTGGGGGAGCCCCCTCCTCACTGGTGCCCTGACATGGGCCCCAGGAGCTCTCAGGGCTGGGCTCGGGGAGCCAGCCGGTGCCCATCTACCCCAGTACGTTACCATACGTGGGCAGCCACATGCACGAGTGACCGTGGGGACTTGTTACGTGGAGGGGAACTTTGTGCCCCACGGCCTGAAGTGGGGGCCCCTCTGCAGGCCCCAGGTGCCATGTGGGAGGTCAGATGGGTGTCCAAGCCTCTCTGGCATCCTGGGCTTAGGGCCACACGAGAGCAAGACAGGGTCTGGCTCAGGACTGAGTTTCTGACAGAGGCCACAGAGATAACGGTGGGGACCTTGGTTCTGGGAGCCTGTGGTCCTGTGGGCTTTAGATCGTCCCTCGTTCCTGAATCTGGCAGGTTTCATGGTTTGTCTGAAAGGGGGACCACATCTACCTACCCCCCGGGACTGCTCGTCATGAACCTGTGCACAAAGGTTTCTCAAATTCCATGTTTAGCTGTACTTTGCATCCAGGCGTTTTCCTTTGAACCTGTTTCGTTCTGATCTGGTTTAAAAAATGGGGGTCAGTACTTCCCAGGGCAGGTTGCCCAGGCACACAGTTTCAGTACGACCGGTTTCCTTTGTGTCTGTATGTATTTTCTGTCTTTGCATGAAAACGCCTTTTTGCAGAGGGGTCCACAGGCTTTGCTGGGCCCCGCAAAGATTGGGCAGGAGCCCTGCACAGGTTGTAGGAGGCATAAGTGTGATTTTAACTGAGTGCACCTGAGCCAGGATGGCTCTGGGTCCCAGGAGGGCTGGTGTGGGGTGCCATTGGGGGCCCGGCCTCAGCTGTGTTCTCCCCCGCAGAGCCGCTGAGCGTAGACAGCGCGGCCGGCAGTCTTGGTGAGCCTGGGGAGAGCTCCGACAGCCTCCCGTCCTCGGAGCCAGGGCCTTGTCCGTTTCAGCAGCTGGACACGCCCCCAGCTGTGCCCCTGCCCAGGCGGCCCCCAGCCCTGGCCGAACCAGCCTTCTACCCCCCGGCCACAGCCACTCCGGAGCCCAGCACCAGCCCGAGATTGGCTGTGGACTTGGCCCTGCCGGGGGCCCTCCCCGAGGAGCTGCCCCTCATCTCTAGCCACGTGGATATGAATGGAGAGTCTGAGGAGGCTGTGGCCCCAGCACAGGTGTCCTTGTCGGTCACTGAGTTTGGACTCATCGGCATTGGGGACGTGAATCCCTTCCTGGCCGCCCACCCAGCGTGCCCAGCCCCCGGGCTGCACTCGGAGCCCCTGTCACAGTGAGTGCGGCCCCTGCCCCGGGTCCCCATGCCCAGCTGGAGTGTCCCCCAGCCTTAGGCTGAGCTTTGGAGAGGGGAGGGATGTGCCCCGAGGGCCCGAGGATGGCATGGCCATGTGGAGCAGGCTCTGTTGGTTTCTTTACTTTTATTCTCTACTTTTAATTTGGCTTATTTATTTTTTTGACTAGGTAATACACTCATATGGTTCAAAACCCAAAAAGGTACAAACGGGGCCAGTGCCAGGCTCCTCCCACCCCTGCCCCGGCCACCAGCCCTCCCCAGGCGCCAAGGACAGTGCTGCCTTGGGGAGCCTGTCAGCCAGCACGAGTGAAAACACGGTCTGCTGGGGGCGGCAAGGTCGGGAGCCACGGTTTCAGCCCACGGCGCCGAGGCCGTGCCTTCGGTGGGACTGGACTGACCCTCACCCTCTCTCGGTCTCTCCCCTGCAGCTGTAACGTGATGACGTGTTGAGCTCTGGCCGTGGGCGGCACGTGTGGCCCGGACAGGACGCGGGGCCACCGCGGGGCCTGCCTCTGCCAGTCTTCCCGACCCCTCCCCTCCTCGTGGGTCCCGGGTCACGCCGCCTCTGCTTCAGAACGCGTCAAGGACGGGGGTGAGCGGTGGCTGGGACGCTGCCCTGCCCTCCTCACACACAGACTGGCGCTCTCAGTGCCCAGCACCACTGTTTGTGCTGTCCAGGCCGCTGCCCCCACCGCAGGACCCGCCAGGCAGCTGGATGCAGAGGGCCCGGCCCCGTCTAGCCAGCAGAGGAAGGTGTCCCTGCCCCATCGGGGAGGTGGGAGATGGGGCGGGATGCTGCCCCACCAGCAGCCTCCGCCCGGGGCACCCTCGGCCCTCCGCTTGGCTCTGTCTCCCTGCACCTGGCAGGGCCTCAGGCTGCCCCAGCTCGGGGGTCGTGGGCAGCTGCTACTCGGTGCCAAACCCCTTGGGGCACAGAGCCATATACCTCGATGTCGGCCCCGCCCACCCTCGACCTCCACCCTGCTCTCCTCGTCAGGAAAAGCCGCACTTTACCCCACACCTGCCTACCCCCTCTCTCCAGCCAGGAGTAGCCTCGGGGGTGGGGTCGAGGGGACAGGTGACCCCCCGCCCCCCCCACCCCCTTGGTACCAAGGCACCGAGGGGGCTGGCTCCAGTCCGTTCCCCTGACCCCGTGGGTCATATTTCTGTTGAAGCTCCCCAGCAAGATGGTTTGGGGGCCCGGTCCTTCTCTTTCCCAGCTTTCCTCATTTTATTTATGTTTCTGTTTACAAATTGGAGTGGGGTCCTCCATGGGGCCAGGGCAGTGCTCCCCAACCCCCGGGTGTCACCAGGAGAGGGTTTTGGCTCGAGCCCGTCTGCAGAGTTGGCCTCGACCTTCCCTCACCCCACCAAGGACCACACTGTGAAGTGATAACTGCCTTGAATCCCTTGCTGTTTTATTTATTAAACTTGATTTGAAGCCCATGGGTGCCTTGTGCTGTTGGGAGGAGGTGCTGGGGACCGTGGGTCGTTTGGTGGGCCCTGTGCTGGCAGCAGTCAGGCTGTGGGGGGCTGGTCCACCATGAGGGCCAAGGCCACAGAAAAGCCCCGGGTCCCCGGGGAAGAGGTCCAGGGTGAGAGCTGGAGGGTAGTGGGAGAGGCTGGGCAGGTCAGGGATGGCTGGCTTCATTCTGGGTCTGGAGTCCCTGGGGGAGTAAGCAGGGGCTTAAGACCACTTTCCATAGTTGCCTGTGGTGACTGCAGAGGGGAGGGGGCTGGAGGCAGAGTCAGGTGGGGCGCCTTACTGGGAGGGGGGGCGGGAGACAGCGGGGAGGGGGGCAGCCTGGCTGGGACGGGGGTGGAGTCCAAGAGAGGATGAATCAGGTACCAGGTATGTTGGGAGGGTCGGGGGAGTCAGGGTCTCGGCATCTGGGGTTTATTCCTGCAGGGTTGGTTGTCCAGTGTTGGAAGCCAGGGCACAGGGGCCAGGGCACTAGAGGGACTTTAGAATGATTTTGATTGAGGGGTTTTCGTGTAGTTACATTTTCCTGAGTGCTTTAGAGGAGTTGCTCTGCTGTCTTCTGGTTGGCTCTGTTTACAACAAGAAATCTGCTTATCTTAGTTTTTTTATCCAGCTTTTAAGATTTTTATCTTTTTATTTATTTATTTTTTGCTTCCTGGTATTCAATAACATGCCTTTTGTTTCTTTGTTTCTCCTTTCTGGAGAAGTTAGAGGTTAGAAGTATCTTTAAAAAAAAAAAAAAATTTTTTTTTTTAATGTTTGTTTATTTTTGAGAGAGAGACAGTGAGAGCCAGGGAGGGGCAGAGGGAGAGAGAGAGGGAGACACAGAATCCGAAGCAGGCTCCAGGCTCCGAGCTGTCAGCACAGAGCCTGGCACAGAGCCCAAACCCACGAACCGTGAGATCGTGACCTGAGCTGGAGTCGGACACCCAACCAACTGAGCCGCCCAGGCCCTGGGGTGTCTTATTAATGTCACTCACCTGTTTGTTCTTTTGGTCATTCCTGTATGGTCAGCGCTAAATTATATTTTGGGTAAAGAAATGAGTAAGATGTTTCTTATCTCGGGGCGCTTCTGTCTACACAAGGGAAGAGACCTGCAGATACACCTGTAATTGCAGCCTTCTGACACGGCTCTCTAATCCTGGTGCAGTGGATCCTAAAATGTTTGGCTTTTCTGGGGAGATTAGTGAAGGCTTCACAGATAAGTGTGTGATTGTACTGAAACCTAAAACTGGACTTTCATGCTGGTTCTGAGCAGCTTGATTAGGGTGTCCCTTGGTGTGTGTGTGCAGTGTGGCCTTCCCGGCTTCCTTCCCTCTGTGCATTGAAGGCGCCTCCAAGTCTGTGGTTTGATGGCTCGTTTCTGTTAGTGCTGAGTAGTATTCCAGCCTCTGCGTGGACCACGTCTGGCATCCCCTCCTGCTGAAGGCTGTCTTGGTCGCATCCAGTTTGGGCACTTCTGGATGCAGCTGCTGCAAAATCTGTGTGCACGTTTGTTTTCAAGCACACGTTTTCAACTCGTTTGGGTAAATCAAATGGCAAGAGCGTGTCCAGTTTTGTGAGAAATCCCCAGCTGTGCCACACCGTCCCCAGCCCTCGGCGTCTGCATTCCAGGCTTTGGAGACGGGTGTCGTGGGAGCTCGTTGTTCTGCGTGGCCTTTGAAGGTGGGTGTCTGTCCCTGTGCTCGCTCCTCACTGGACTCTGGGTTTCCGGGCGGGCTCCTTGTCTGTCACTGTGAGGCGCTGCGCTCAGTGTCTGTGGGTGGCAGCTTTGCTGGCCTGACCAGGCCCTGATTTCTCCGTGTTTGAAGTACTTGCTGTTTTATTTTTGCTGGATACAGGATTCTGGGTTGATTTATTTTCTTTCAGCATTTTAAATATGTTCCATTTACCCCTGGTTTCTGTTGCTTCAGATGAAAATCTCCAGTGTTTCCCCAGGTAGAGCCCGTCTCTTTCCTCTGACGGTGATTTTTGTTTTGTATGTGGCGCCCCCGGTCTGATTGGGGTGCACGGAGGTGTGGCGTTTAGGCGGAGCTGCTTGGGCACGCTGGTTAGTGCCTTTCCTAAGTTTGGGGACGTCTTGGCCATTGTCTCTCCTGACATCTCTGCTGCCCCCGAGTGTCCGGCCACACACGAGACCGCTGGGTGCTCCCTGCCCGCAGGCCTCCGCACGTGTCTCCTTCCCTCCTGCGGACCTCCAGCTGCTACGCGCACTGCGTGTGGCCCGTCCCCCAGCGTTCTCTCGCTCACACCTCGTATGTTTTGGTTCCGGTACATGTACTTGGGTTTTTCCATTTCTCTACTGAAATTCCCCGTTTTCTACCTTCTCCTGTCGAAACTTTAACTTTTCTATGATAGTCACCTGGGATCTCTGCTGTTTCAGCCTCTGGGTCGTTTCTGGATGCACTTTCCTCTGGGTTGGGGGTCCCCCTTTCTCCAGCCCTGCCTGTTGTTTGTAAATGAGTCATATTCCTAGTGTTGATCTGGACACACAGAGGCCCCTGCCAGGCTTCCCTGTGACCGTGGCACTGCTCAGCATGCCCTGTTTGCGGTGGCAGCTGTCCTCCTCCTGCCTTCCTCAGCTTTGAGACGGTAGCACCTCTCAGGGCTGGAAGTTGTGCTCTTGGGACAGTCTAGCGGTGTGAGCAGCGCTCAGGCCGGGCATCGCCGGTGCGGTGTTCTGCTTCCTGTACGCTCACCCTTAGGTGGGCTTTCCTCCCTGGTGCCTGCGATGGCACCAGAAGCTGCAGGGAACCGGGCCTTCTGTCTGTGCTCCCTCCCCCAGTAGCTCCAGCAGAAGCCCTTGAACAGTATGTCCTCTAGTGTCTTGTAACTGAACTAGTGGCTGGCCAGGCCTGTGTCAGCTGCTCACCCGCGGAGGCAGAAGCAGCCTCCCAGGCAGGGTCTGGCGGTCGGTCTGGGTGGAGGGGTGACAGCAGCAGGGGAGCACGTGGGGGCGGGAGCGGCAGCTCAGTCCGGAGGGGTGCTAAGGCTGAAGGGCCCTGCAGTGGGAGTCACCCTGATAACCCCAGGCTGTGGGCCCTCAGTCATTCGTTATTGGGTAAGCATTGACTGGGGGCCTGCTGTGTGCCGGCCCCTGCCCCTGGTGCTCAGGGCTGGGGAGGAGAGGATGGTAAACAGACACAGATAGTGCCAGAGCTCAAGGGGCTGCTGGACACGGAGGTGTGTGTGTCTCGGGGGGGGGGGGGGGGGGGGGGTGACTGTGCAGTCAGGGTGGTCTGCCTGAGGTGGCAGCTTAACCTGGGATTCAGAATTCACCGCTGCTAGATTCTAACTCGAAGGGGACTCCAAGTACCTGCCTCCCCATTCCTGTTTGATTAACCCTCCGGGGTGGTTCCTAATGAGTCAGGTGTTCCTGGTGAAGTACTTCGGTGCTACCTCAGGGCTTAGGTGTGCAGACATGCTCGCGGACCGGCCCGTCACAGCTCCCCAGGCGTACAGCTCCGGGAGCCTTAGCAGGGGGTAAGCCCCAGTTCTGGAAGAACTCCCAGTATGGCCTGAGCCTCTGAGAGAAGTATAGAAAGACCTGGGAGCGATGGCGGCACTCAGGTGGCACCCACTGTGTGGGCGGCACCTTTCTGCCCACCCCCCGGGCATCGCGCCCTCAACTTCCATCACCTGGAGCCCATGAGGTTGATGAGAACTGACCGCCTTCTGAGCGCCACTCCTTGGTAGACCATAAGGGACCAAGGGGTTGGTGTGGTCTCTAGGGGACATAGGCAAGTCCCTGGCGCCTGCAGGTGGGGAGAAGCCTTCCAGGGCTGGCTCCCAGCCCAGGTTCTGTCCCCAGAGCAGGCCTCACTAGCCTCGGATTCTCTCCGAGAAGGATGTAAGACGGATTCCAAGTGCAAAGCCTCCTTGAAGTGTGAAGGAACCCAGCTAGCAGACCCCATTCCTAACCTTAATCCTAATCCTTACTGCCCACATTAGCTTTTAATCCTGACCCTATCCAGGTGTTTTAAGGACAGGGTGGGATTGAGGTCAGCGGGGAGGGCCGATGGCTCATCAGAGAACAGGCCATACTTCTTCCTACCCCTGGCCTCTGCCCGCAGGAGCCTCCCCTAGAGACTGCTTGGGTCCCACTCGCAGCCCCTGCCCAGGTCACCCCCAGGACCACGCTCCCATTGGCACGCTCCCCCCAGCGAGTAGTAGGCGCTCAGCAAGAACCCCGCATTTCCTGGACTCTGGTATAGTATTGCCCTTCGTCTACCTTAACTGAACATGTCTGGGCAGTCACCCTGAGGTTAAAGTGAGTTAAATACAGCAATGAGGAGGCTAGCTAGCATTTATGGAACATTTTGCTGGGCATCGCGGATGCTGATCGCATGTAAGTCGTCAGGTAATTTGCACAAAAACCGTGATTCATTAGGCATTGCCTGAATGAGTGAATGAATGAAAGACGGGAGCTGGAGCCCAGGACCTGCGTTACCCTGGGGCGCCCCCCCCCCCCCCCCCCCAAGTGGCAGCAGGAAAAGCCAGTGAGCCAGAGCCTACCTGGGGGGGGCGGCGCGCACCTGCTCGAGGAGCGCTGGATCCAGCCGAGCCTGAAACAGGACCCTTGGGACAGCCCCACCCTGGCCCAGACACTGGAAAATCCCTCTGGGCAAGTAAATATGATCTACCCGCCCCCCCCCGCCACCGGAAGAAGTCTAGGGGCGAGGGAGGAAGCTGGATTTTTTTTTTTTTTTTTTTTTTTTTTTAGGATGTGCCCATCACTCCCGCCCCCAACAGCGAATGCGGTTGGAAAGAGGGGAAGCCATACTGGGGACGTGCCTATCACACTATCTTTCCGGCACACCACAGACGGAAAATCCGGGTCCAGAAGTTTCCATGCTAGCCTTTGCCAGGTCCTGGGAGTGGGCTGAGTTATTTTGAGTGAGTGTGTGGGGGAGTGTCTCTGCCGGCCCCTCAGAAGAGGGAAGTTGTCCCAGGGCGCAGAGGAGCTGGCGCTCAGACACCCGCCCCCAACCCTAATAGCAAAGGAGCTCCAGGTCTGCTGCACACTGCCCCTCTTCCCCAAGGTCCCCGGCTCCCTCCTGGGTCCCCCGCACCCTGTAAGTGCTTGTGCCTGGTCACCCTCCCAGGGAGCAGGATCAGTGGGACTGAGTTGAAGCCCCAGCCGCCTTTGGATCAGGGGCTCCCTGTCTTTCTTTGGGTCTGGCTCCCTTCATCTCTAAAAAGGGTTGAGACTCCCTCGCTAATGCTCTGTCTCTCGAAAATGAATAAATGTTAAAAATTTTTTTTAAAGAGTTGGGAAACATCCTGTTTTAGGGTTGTTGGAGGGGCTTGGAGGGTGAATGTGTTTGAGAAGTCAAGGGAGCAGACCCTGGGGCCAGGCCCCCTGGGTTCGACTCTCCCCCACCTCCCCCTTTACACTGTGTGACCCTGAGTGACAGAACCTCGTGTTTATGTCATGTTTCCTGCCAGGTCAAAGCAGGGCTCTCACCAAGGCTTCTCAGATGGTTTCAGCCCAAAGGATCTAGTGATGGCCCCTTGGGCCTCAGTTTCCCTATCTTAGATGCTCTTGACTCCTGGGCGCCTCCCACCTCAGGGCTCCCTGGGACCTAGTGGGGGCACGGGGCACAGAACCTAACCAGCTTGTGAGCGAGTTCCTACGTCTACCTCCTGCCACCTCCGTTTCCTCCTCTGTAAAGTGGGGACAGCGCCAACAGCCTCCACGGTGGGTGTTGAGGGGCCTGACCTTCTGAAACGCCACGCATCACCGGAATGCCAGGGCTTCCAGCATTAGGAGGAGAGAAAAAAACCCCGCGATTAAGCCATGACACCCCATCGGTTTTCATACTTTTTAGGCACTTCCTGACTCAGACGTACTAAGATGTGCGCAGCGCGAGCACCGCCCCCCCAGTGAAACCGAGGCTCAGAGAGGGGCCTGGCCCCTCGCCCGCTCCCTCCCTCGCTGGTTCGCTGGTTCCTTCCTTCCTTCTTGCCACCCGCCCCTTCCCCGACTCAGTCGGCCCGGTCTGAGGGTGACTCTGGGCCTTGGTCCCTCAGCCTCCCGGCCAGGGCGCGGACGACCCCTCCCCGCGCTCCAGACCCGGGCTGGGGTCTCCCGCCCCCACGCGCAGGAACTCTCCAGCCGGCCCCTCCCTGCCCGCCGCAGCCGGACTCTGCCCCCGCCCCGCCCCGCCCTCCCGCCGCTCCCCTGCCCTCCGCTGCCCTCCCCTGCACGCCCCGCCCCGCCCCGCCCCTGCTGGGCCCAGCTCGGCGCCCATGTGACCCCGCTGCCAGGTCGGGGCGCGACGGGACGCGCTGGGACCGGCGTCGGGGGGCGCGGGCGCGGCCCGGGGCGGGGGCGGCATGGAGCGGAGGTGGGTCTTCGTGCTACTCGACGTGCTGTGCGTGCTGGTCGGTAAGAGCCGCGGGGCCCCGCGCGTGGCGGGGCGGACCCCTTCCCCGGCGGTGCGCGCCCAGGCGCCCCGAGGGCTGGTTTGTAGCGGGGGTGGGGTGGGGGCCGCAGGCGGGGAGCTCTGGGGTGACCTCGGCGCCCACATCGGCCTGCGTGCCCCCCCACCCCCTCGGCCGTCCCGGGTCGCGGAGGGTTTGCGGCCCCCGGCCGGGGCGGTGACTCACGCGGGCGGCGGTCCAGGTTCTGGGCGGCCAGGGGCGCGGCCGGGGGCGGGGCACCGCCGGGAGGACCTCCACCCCCACTCCCGGGATCGGCGTTCCCAACGGGCACACTCAGCCGCTCGGTGGGATTCGAACCCCCTTCCCAGGCGGGGTGGGGGTGGGGGGTGCACAGGTGGAGAGAAAGGCTGGGCCCCGGGCTACGGGTGGACCCGTCGCCTCCGGCGGCTCAGACCAAACCTGTCGGGCGGGTTTGCGGGCCAGGCTGGGGGAGGGGGTGGGCCGAGGCCGCCCCCCTCCCCGCCCCTCCCCCAGGGTCCCGGGAACAAAGGCTGAGTGTTTGCTCCGGGGCGGTGCGGACAATGGCCCCGGAATTCTACCCCCCGGCGCGGGGAGGGGCCCCCTCGGGCCTAAGTCGCACCCCCCACCCCCTCCTTGTGGGGTTCCTGCACCTCCGCCGGGACGGAGGTCGCTGAAGGGCGGAGGGGTAATGCCCTGAAGGATCGCGCGCCAGCCCCAACCGTAACCCTAACCCTAAGCTCTTTGGAGTGGGCCAGGTGGTAACGGGAAGAGGTCCACAGGGGGGACTAGCCATCTGCTAGCCCTAGCCATCATTTATTGAGCACCTGTTATTTACATTTAAACATCTGTGTGGCACTTATGTATCCCAGACGCTAAGTGACATGCAAATAATTAAGTCTTTTCCACGGAACAGTCTAAGGGAGGTGCTGTTTCAGCCCGGAGAGGTTCAGGCACCTGTTGCAGGCAGTGTTGCTTCTTTGTGCCAGGCGCTCGAGGCCCAGGCAGACCCCGCTACCATTCTTGAAGCTTCACGATATAAGAAGTTGAGTTTCATTGGGTGACAAGGACCCTGATGAAAAAATGGGGGGCGGGGATGATGTAAAGGCAGGGAGGTTCTGGAAGTGTCTGCCATGAGGGTGTGAACCAGAGTTTCCCAGGCAGGGAAAGGCCCCCAGTTCAGTGCTTTGAGCTCTGCTTCCTGAATCCACAGCTCTGGTTCCAGCTGAGGGTGATGAGCCTCCAGTGGAAGGGGCTGGGGCTGGGGCTGGGGGACAGGAGGCGGAGGCTAACTCTGCGCCGAGGCCCCTTGCGCCAGCCCCTGCCGTGGTTGGGTTGCGGGGATGGGGCTTGACTTGCTGGCTCAGCACGTTCTAGGCCCCGCCCCCCCCCCCCCCCCCAACTTTGGGGGTCTCCTGCCTGGCTTCTCTGCCTCTGCCCTTGCCCTACCTCACAGCAGCCTGAGGGAACCCGTTGAACACATGCTCTGCTCCTTTGCTCCAAGCACTCTGGTGTCTCCCACCTCACTCACCGCAAGATTCCCGTTCTTACAATACCCTCCAGTCCCAGTGTTCCAGCCGTCCAGGCAGGGTCCTTTGCTGTTCTCTGGGACTGCCTTTCCCTCTGCCTGGAGCTCTTCCCCAGATCTGCCCTGAACTTCCTCGGCTCCCTTGATCCACCTTCTTTTCTGTGTGGCCTCCCCGATTCCAGTCACGTTGACCCATGATTCTTTATCCCTAACACTCGGCTCCGTGGGCAGACCTCTGTGTTTCCCCTGACTCAGCACTAAATTCGGTGTCTTAGGAGGAGGAGTTGGCCCTGCCTCCTGCGGTATTCATGCCAAAGAAGAGTCACACCCTTTTACACTTGTCACCTGTCCTGCTGGGGGGCAAAGGGCACCCTGCCTTCGTTTGTCACCCTTGGCTCAGCGGGGTCCTGGGACCCCAGTACTACAGCAATGCCTTTCATTATTCTGCCAGAACTTGTGGCTCCTGAATATGTCTTTGGACTGAGGCGTCGAGGCCCTTGGCCGGCTCAGGGTTAAAGGCAGGAATGTAGGTGTCTCAGCTCTGCCCCTTTCTGTGGTGCGTTCCTGGTCTCTCTGGCTTGCCTTACAGTGAAGGGCAGGGAGGGCCTCTCTTCTTTTAAAAGATGCTTATTAAAACACCTGCCTAGGCCAAGCCCTGGGCAGGCTCTGGGGACAGCCTTGAACATGGTGGGCCCCCCTCAGGTGTCCGTCAAGCCCCTTGGGCGGTGCTGAAAATCAAGTATCACACTATGTTGCAGAAGTGCATACAGGCCCAGAGACGTGGAGAACAGGAATTCTGTGAAAGGGGCGCCAGCGTGGGCAGTCAGGAAGGGTGGACAGAGCTCAGGGAAGGTAGCTTGGTTGCATGGGAAGGTAGCTCAGGGACGGAGCTCGGTTGCATGCTTATGGAGTTTGCTCAGGGAGGAGAAAGGAGGCTGGATGGGAGTGAGTGAGGGGGGAGGTGGGGTGGGGGCTGTACGGTGGGCCCGGGGAGGATTTTGGTGTTTATCTGAGGATGATGGGGAACCATGAGGGGGTTTTAATGAGGGAGCAGACTCCCATTCGCCATGGGGAAAGCTCCTTCTCGCCGTCAGGTTGACGCGGAGGTGAGGAAACCGGGGAGGGAAGGCCGAGGCAGGTGGCCAAGTGCCCGACAAAGGCTGGCATTTGTGGCCCCCGGGCTTGGCTGGTGGGACCACACAGCATGGGGAGAACCGTGTGGCCACTGGCTTCTCTCCCCTGCCCCCAGCCTCTCTGCCTTTTGCCATCCTGACGCTTGTGAACGCACCATATAAGCGAGGGTTCTACTGTGGAGATGACTCCATCCGGTACCCCTACCGTCCAGACACCATCACCCACGGGCTCATGGCTGGGGTCACCATCACAGCCACCATCATCCTTGTAAGGCAGGAGAGGTTGGAGGGTGGTAGGCTGGGTGCTGGGGGTGGGGCCAAGTTTTGCCCTGAATGGTAGGTGGGGAAGAGGGCCCCCCCTTTGGAGTTCCCAGAATCCCAGCAGACTCGGGGAGGCCAGGCACCCTGAAGCCCTTTCTGTGGGGAGTCCGAGGCCCAGCGAGCCAGGGCTTGGTGGAGACCCTCACAGTTGCCTCCCCAGCCCAGCCGTGAGTGCCCTCAGCGGCTCCCTGTGCAGGTCTCTGCCGGGGAGGCCTACCTGGTGTACACAGACCGCCTCTATTCCCGCTCCGACTTCAACAACTACGTGGCGGCCGTCTACAAGGTGTTGGGGACGTTCCTGTTTGGGGCTGCGGTGAGTCAGTCGCTCACCGACCTGGCCAAGTACATGATCGGCCGTCTGCGGCCCAACTTCCTGGCGGTGTGTGACCCTGACTGGAGCCGCGTCAACTGCTCCGTGTACGTGCAGGTGGAGAAGGTGTGCAGGGGAAGCCCCGCCAACGTCACCGAGTCCAGGTGGGTGCTGGACCAGCCGCCTTCACTCGGGGCGATGCTGGGGACCCTGAGCCACGGCTGTTCCCACCCCTGGGGGAGGAGTCGGGGCTAGAGCAGGACCCCCAGGAGCTGGATGTGGAAGGGTGAGCTTCCTGGAGGGTAGGCCGGGTGGGGTGAGGCCGGGTGGGGCCCGTGGGCCTGGGTTGGGGAGGTGTGGGGATGTGAGGTGGGGCCGGGATGCGGGGTCCTGAGCAGAACAGCCCCCCAAACCTCAGGCCCCACTGTCCGGCTTCTGCTCTGTGCTCTCACATTCTCTGATAAACTTATCAATTAATTGCCATCTATTTTCCTGTTTAAAATTTTGAAATAAAATTCACATCACTAAAAATCACGAATTATACTATTTTAATATGTACAATTCATTGATTCTTAGTACATTCACAGTGTCGTGTAGCCATCCCCACTCTCTTATTCCAGAATCTTTTTATCATCCCAAGAAAGAAGCTCCGTGTCTGTTAGTTATGAGGCCCCCGGCACTGCCTCCTCCCTGAGCCCCTGGCACCCACGAACCCCCTTCCTGTGGGTGGGTGTGCCTCTTCTGACGCTTCACGCACGTGGGGTCACACACCGTGCAGCCTTTTGTCTGGCCTCTCCAGTGTCTGTGCTCACATGTGAGGTGTGTGCGTTTCTGCCTCACTTCTTTCGGTGTTCTTGTTCTGTGCGTGTGTCTTTGTGATTGTGATGTGTTCTTGATACGTGTGCCTTGATCACTGTGTAACGTCCTTTGTCTCTGCGAATGGTTTTTTTCTTTTCTTTTCATCGTCTGTTTTGTCCCATAGCAGCATGGCCACTCTGGCTGTCTTTTGGTTGCTGTCTGAATGGAATGCTTTTCCCACTTTTGTACTTTCAGCCTGTTTGTGCGTTTGAAGGTATACAGCATATGCAAAGTTACGTTACTTTGTAAGTTTGTTTTGCAACCTCTGCCTTTTAATTGGAGAGGTTAATACATTTATATTTAATGTAATCCCCCATAAGAAAGAGCTTCTGGTGTTTTGTTATTTGTTTTCTACATATTCTTTTATCCTGGCTTTAAAATTTCTTCATTACTGCCTTTTACGTTAGTTACTGACTGTGCAGAAAGTTTGTGGCTATATAGCTCTACCCCCCCTTATGAGATTATTTTCACAAATTATATTTTATACATTGTGTGTTCATCAACTCAGATTTATAATTACTGTTATACTCAGGTTTTTGAAAAATGAGGTATAATTGACATAATTAATATGATGTGATGTTTGTTTTAGGTGTGCAACATGGTTCAACATTTGTATTTACCTTGAAATGATCACCACAATAAATCTAGCTAACACCCATCTGTATGTGTAGTTAAAAAATTATTTTTTAAAATTTTTATTTGTTTATTCAAAAAAAATTTTTTTTTAACGTTTACTGATTTTTTTGAGACAGAGAGAAACAGAGCATGAACAAGAGAGGGTCAGAGAGAGAGGGAGACGCGGAATCTGAAACAGGCTTCAGGCTCTGAGCTGTCAGCACAGAGCCCGATGTGCTCGAACCCATGAACCGTGATATCATGACCTGAGCCGAAGTCGGACGCTTAACCGACTGAGCCACCCAGGCGCCCCAATTTATTTATTTTTGAGAGAAAGAGAGAGAGAGCACACAAGTGGCGGGAGGGGTAGAGACCGAGGGAGACACAGACTGAAGCAGGTTCCAGTCTCTGAGCTGTCAGCACGGAGCCCAGCGCTGGGCTTGAACTCACACACTGCGAGATCATGACCTGAACCAAAGTCAGATGCTTAACCAAGTGAGCCACGCAGGCGCCCCATAAAATTGTTAGAAAACAATCAGGAATTATGAGCTCAAGTACATGAATACTGATGGTTGTATTGTGTAACTACCTTGACTCGTGTATCTCAGATCTTTGTGTGAGCCTGAGCTAACTGTCTAGCACCCTTCATTTCTCCTGGAAAGACTCCCTTTTGGAATTTCTTATAGGGTGGGTGTTTGAGTAATGAATTCTCTCAGTTTTTCTTTGTCTGGGAATGTCTGAATTTCTCCTTCATTTTTAGGGGGTGATTTTGCCAGACCTAGAATTCTTGGTTATTTTGAAAGTATCACCCCACTGCCTCTGGCTTCCATGGCTTCTGACAAGAAACCGGCTGCTAATCGTACTGAGGACCCTCGTACCACAGGAGTCTCTTCTCTTGCGGTGTGCACGGTTCTTGCTGACTGTCCTTGGCAGTTTGATTACGCGTGTCTCTGAGCTTCTCCCATTCGAGTTCTCAAGCTTCTTAGATGTGTACGTTCGTGTCTTTGATCCGGCTTGGGCAGTGTTCAGCCATGTGTCTTCAAATACTCTTTCTGCCCCTGTCTGTCTCCTCCCCTCTTTGGGCTCCCCCGTGTGTGTGGGCATCCCTGGTGCCTACCTCTTTTTCTCCCTTCTTACTCTGTGTCCCTCCAGTTGAATCGTCTCCGTTGACCTGTGTCCGTGCTCACGGTTCTTTCTGCCCATTCAGACCTGCTAGCGATTTTTCATTTCAGATACTACTTACTGTTTTCAGCTCCAGAATTTCTGTTTGGTTCCTTTGGATAACTTCTGTCTCTTTGTTGGTATTCTCTGTTTAGTGAGACATTGTTTCCCTCTTTGAACAGATTTTAAATGGCCAGAGAAAAGTCTTTGTCCAGTAAGTCTAGCACCTGGGCATCCTGGGGACAGCTTCTATTAACAGGTTTCTTTTCACCCTGTGTATGTATGCTTTGTGACTATTTGGTTGAGAGCTGGGCATCTTTAATGTTGTCATGTAGCAACTCTGGAAATATCCTGTGCTCTCCCACCCGGCGATTATTGTTGCTGTTTGTTGCAGTTGTCGGTCGGTTGGTTAGCGACCTTTTGAACTAATTTTGTAAATTCTGTATTCTTTGTCACGTGTGGCCCTGAAGTTCTTTCTGTTAGCTGCCCGATCAGCTAGTACTTGGACAGAGATTTCCTTAAACATCTGGCACTGGGAGAAAGACCTCTCTCTGAGTTTGCCGATGGGCTGTGTGTGCTGTGTCGGGGCCTGCCTTCCGAGCTCAGCCAGGCTTCCTGTTTGCGCAGCACCTGAAGGTCAGCCAGAGGTGAGAGCCAAGGGCTCCTTTCCTGAGCTTCCTGGTGGGTCCCTGTGCCTCAGCTGCCATGCATTGCCCTGGGCAGCAGTGACAGACATTTGCTGTAAAGGCTTCAGAGCAATTCCCCAGGTAGCTGAGTCGGCCACAGGAGAGTGGGGTAGCTCTGCACATCCACCAGATGGGTCCAGACAATCACAAATCCGTGCAAAGAGGTCTGTTTTGCTAGTCCTGGTGCTGGCCACTGCCAGTGTGATTCTGTTCGTACGAGTGTTTCCATTATGTTTATGGAGGGCTGGACCTTTGGAGTTCCTTAATCTGCCATTCTCTTGTCCACTGATGTCCTTTTTGCCAAACCTTGAGCTTAATTCCTGCATCAAGAACCACAGATGGGAAATAATCCCCAAACTGTGGTGTTATCTGTTTGTCTGCTCTACACAGTTGTCCGCCCTGGTTCTGAGTTTGTGGCCTACGGTATCCTTGTCAAAGACTGTGAGCCCCAGTTGGAGACTTTGTTTTGTGTGGTCAGGGAAATGAAAAGGGGCCACGTTTCCCCATAAAACCCTCCCTCTGCTGGGTCCCAGACTGTGGGGTACACAGGGGGCTGGGGGCCAGGGGGCCGGGGACTTCGAAGGCAGAGATGTCAGTGAGCTTCTCGGTCTCTGAGCCTGGGCCCCGGGCTCTGTTCCCCGTGCGGCCCCTCCTGACACCTGTGCTCTCCTTTCTTAGACTGTCTTTCTATTCTGGACACTCCTCCTTTGGGATGTACTGCATGATGTTCTTGGCGGTGAGTCTGTTTCCCAGGATTGGCTTGTGGGACTGGGCCTCAGTTTCTCCTTCTGCAAAAGGGGGAAGGGGAGGTAGTGATGGGTCGAGGTGACTGGTTTGTTCTTCGAAACTGGAGGCTCCCGGCCTGCTGGCTTTGTGTTCCTGGCCTCCACTCCCGTCTGCGCCCTGGGCGTGGGGTGAGCCCAGCGGGCTCCTGGGCTGATGGCTGCCCTCCGGCCCCCAGCTCTACGTGCAGGCACGGCTTTGCTGGAGGTGGGCGCGGCTTCTGCGGCCCACAGTGCAGTTTTTCCTGGTGGCCTTTGCTCTCTACGTCGGCTACACCCGCGTGTCTGACCACAAGCACCACTGGAGTGATGTCCTTGTTGGCCTCCTGCAGGGGGCACTGGTGGCCGGCCTCACGGTGAGCTCCTGGGTCAGGAGACCCACCCTGGGTGGGGGGATCCTCTTTCCCTCCCCACTCCACTCTTCCCCCTCAGAGCCCATCCCTCACCCCCCACGACCTTCCCGTTCCCCTGCCCCCATCAGCCCTTGTCTTGTCTCCTAGGTTCGCTATGTCTCGGATTTCTTTAAGTCCCGGCCCCCACAGCGCTGCCTGGAGGAGGAGGAGCTGGGACGGAAGCCCAGCCTGTCACTGACTCTGACCCTGGGTGAAGCTGACCGCAACCACTATGGGTACCCGGTCTCCTCCTCTTGAGGTGGGGTCCTTCTGTGCATCTGCGTGTTCATGGTCCTGGCAGGGACCTCTGCTAGCCTGGTGGTGAGGGCTCCAGGTGCCCTGTGCTGGCCGCTGGTGGGCGTTCTACTAACTCTGCCTGCTGTGCACTGGACCAGGGGTCTGGGGGTGCACAGGGCAGCCCCAGCGTTTAAAAGAGGGACTTTGTCCTCTTTTCTCCCTTTTGGTGGATTAGAGGGGGACCAAGAGACCCAGCTAGATGCTGTTTTTGTAAAGTGTAATGTATATGTGGAGTTTGAGTAAAATAGAGTGTTTGCTCGACAACTGATGATAGCCTCTGTTCCTTATGGCCATTCTGAGCACTGTTCGTACAGCAGAGGGGGAGACACTTCCTTGCTTGGGGCTCAGCTGAGCTCAGGAGTCAAAGTGGCTGGTGGCAATGTTGCCCTTTGGAGATGAGGGGAGAGTGGTACACTCTTTTCCTGGCCTCACCCTGTGTATCTCTTCATCTGGCTGTCGATTCATACTTATCACACCCTTTAATAAACTGGTAAACCTAAGTGTTCCCTGATTTCTGTGAGCCACTCAAGCAAATAGAGACCCTAAGGAGGAGGTCATTGGGACCTTCCGGTCTAGTCAGTGGGTTAGAAGCACAGGTAACAGCCTGGGGCTTGTGACTGGCATCTGAAGTGGGGGGTGGGACCGAGTCCTTAACCTGTAGAACCTGATGCTGTCTTGAGGTAGACAGTGTCAGAATTGAGTTCTTGGATACCCCTGTGGTGTCCAAGAATTGCTTTGTGGTGGTTTTTTTTTTTTTTTTTGAGGAGGGGCACTTCCTGGATGTTGAAATTGGGTCCAGAAACTGAAAGAATTGTCTATGAATCCATTTAGTCAAGAAGACAAATGAAAGTAACAGCCAGGCCTTTACTGGCTTCCTCTGGTCCTATCAGCAAGGGGAAAGCTGGAGAATGTACCAGCTGCCCGGTGCACTTTCCCCATGGCACGGTGCTTGGGTCAGGGGTCGGGTGCAGCAACACGAGGCTCCTGCAGGTGTCTGGGCCCAGGCGGAGGGCTAGGATTGGGGAAACCCCAAGTGCCGAGTCAGTGGAGAAAGGCTCTCCCCTCACAATAGGGAGGCCTCTACTGAAAGCGCCCCTCCCCCATCCTGCTCCCCCAATAGAGGTCCTCAAATGGAAACTCCTGGGAAGAAATTCACATATGGCTAAGGTATAGTCAGAGGGGCCGGAATCTGCAGAGCTGTCCCCCAAGCCTCCTATGGTGGAGCCTGAAAGGTCACACATGGGGCATGGGCCTGGCACTGGGCTCCTTATCCCCCTTTCTGCTTGGTGATCCCCTCCAACTGACTGGGACCCTGCCCTTAAATCTTCCCATCTCGGAAGTCCCCACCTTTAACCGACATACCTGGGTTTCCTGGGGCTCCGAGTCCACATCCTGCATTCCTGGAGGGCTCGCAAAGCTGCAGCTCCCTTGTCCTGACTCTTCCCCTGTGGTCACTCACCTGGGGCTTCAGAACCAGCTCCTACTCACTCCGGGAATGGCGACTCCCCACCATTCACCAAAGTGAAATAGACGTAAAATAGATGGAGACTAACCATGAGAAGTACATGCTTTTTTTTTTTTAATTTTTTTTTTCAACGTTTTTTTATTTATTTTTGGGACAGAGGGAGACAGAGCATGAACGGGGGAGGGGCAGAGAGAGAGGGAGACACAGAATCGGAAACAGGCTCCAGGCTCCGAGCCATCAGTCCAGAGCCTGACGCGGGGCTCGAACTCACGGACCGCGAGATCGTGACCTGGCTGAAGTCGGACGCTTAACCGACTGCGCCACCCAGGCGCCCCAAGAAGTACATGCTTTTAAAAAGGAGATATGATCAAAATCTTAGTGTAGGGAAGGCTTTTGCAATTGGGGAAAACAGAAAATGAAGTTGAGGTAAACCTGGGGCCTAGGACAGAGCAGTGGCTCAAGAAGGGGCACGCACCGCGAGTGGTGGATCCTGCATGCGTCCAAGAGGCTGGTGCCTTCAAATGATGCAGAGCATCCAGAGCTCACCTTTTCAATGACATTGTAAGCAGTGAGTTTGACTGTTTTTTTTTTTTTTAATTTTTTTTTTTTTGACAGAGAGGGAGGGGGGGAGGGAGAGAGAGGGGGGGAGAGAGAATGAGCGTGGGAGGGGCAGAGAGAGAGGGAGACACAGAATCCGAAGCAAGCTCCAGGCTCCCAGCTGTCAGCACAGAGCCCGATGCGGGGCTTGAACTCACAGACCGTGAGATCATGACCTGAGCCAAAGTCGGACGCTCAATGGACTGAGCCACCCAGGTGACCCGTGAGTTTGACTTTTGTACTGAACAAGTGCAGGGGCGCTGGGGGGCTCAGTTAAGCGTCTGACTTTGGTTCAGATCATGGTCTCAGGGTTCGTGGGTTGGAGCCTTGCGTTAGGCTCTGTGCTGACAGTTTGGAGCCTGGAGCCTGCTTCAGATTCTGTGTCTCCCTCTCTCTCTGCCCCTGCCCCCCCCCCCCCTCTTTCTTTCTCTCAAAAATGAGAAGAAACATTAAAAAAAATTAAATATTTGCAAAATGGGTGACTTACTGTTAACTGTTAATGTTTTATTTGCCCATAGAAGCTGTCTTTATGCCACACCCCTCTTGGGGTGTTCTGGCCAGGCCTCAGGGGGATAATGTAGCACCTGGGGGCACAGATGCAGCCTTGAAGCCCCGGATGGAGACCATCTCTCTGGCCTCCGTGACCTTGTCCTTGGTGCTATGGGAGACAGGCAGGAGGGGGGCCTGGATGCCACAGAACGCCAGCGTGCTGGATGTCATGAACTTGCTGGAGGCGTCAGGAAAGCCACCATGAAACTGCCCCGGGGCGCGGGAGCTGAGGCATCACAGGACACAGTAGAGGGCAGTGATGGAGCCCCGGGCCCAGAGCCGAGGCATCCCAGCACACAGCAGAGGGCAGTGACGGAGCCCTTGCTGCACAGGAGGAGGACATACCCAGGCTCGGACTGTGTCTGTGTCAGGGAACGGGGCGAGGTTCCCAGCCGGAGCCCACAGGGAGCTGGGGCTCAGGGAGCCGCCCTCTCTTCCCTGGTGCAGTGACCCTGAAGACCAAGGCCACAGTGATGGTTTGGGCCGTAACAGTGCAAACAGCCACGATAGAAACCACTCCAAATGCGGTTTGCTGGAGCACGAGGGTGGCTGTGTCGGGACGGCCGATGAACTGTGAGGTGGGGGAGTTGAGCAGGACGTAGCCGAGGGCCCTGTTGCTGGCTTTGAGTGGGAGAGTGCCTCGGTGCTTCCTGAAGACCCCAGGACCACAGCCGTGAAAATAGAGTGCTATATTGCCCAGACCTGTGTCCAGAGTCCTCAAAAGGCATAAAAGTCACAGTCTGCTTACTGTTTGAGTAACCACCACCCGGACACTTGGCATGCTGGTATGCATCAATGAGAAAGCAGAGATACAGTTTCTTGGGCCCAGTGGTTCTTACAGGTTAGGAAAATTAGGACATATTGGTGCTCCAGGCAGAGACACAGGCAAGCTCTCACACACATAATTGTAGGGTTATCCTTATAGTTTCATGGAAAAACAGTAGTTTCTCTTTTCTTTTTACAAAGGGGATTTTTCTGTTGATTCTTTGAAACTCCTAAATTCTTAGCCATGAAAGTATCATTTCTCATGGCCTGTTCTCAATGCTCGATATTTCCCCCACTTTCTGATGTTAATTGTCTTTTGAAAAACCCCTCCTAACTGACTAGTAGAAGATATGCAGGAATTTTTTTAAAAAGTTTTTTGTGTGCAAATGCTAGTGTGGTTTTGTAGGAGATCATGTCTCCTTTGGTATAGGTGCATACTGAATTAATTAGGAGTGAAATCTTGTGATGTCTATAACCTACAATCTTTCACAATAGAAGATGTCAAGCAAACATGGCAAATTTATAAAATTGCAGTCTGTGTTTGTGTGTAGGTATTCATTATGTCACTCTCTGTAGTATATTTGGAGAATTTTCATATTCAAAAAAGGAAAATTCTGCTCAAGTGAATTTTCCTAAGTCAACAGTATCCATTCATTTCCCAAATGAGTCCCTTTTTAAGCTGCAACAACATAAAATCCTAATTGAAAAACAAGATTATTATAATTCTTAGTGTTGGTTACCACCCTGATATAAGAGGGCAGTTTTCCCCACTCATTAGTAGCAGTGGCGACACATCTATGCCCTTATCACTCTGAACACTTGGGTTTAGACGGAGAGGGCAGGAGATACGGAGGTGTGACTAAAAAAACTATAATCCTCTTTCAACACATTTTCAGCACCTGGACAGCTCCTAGGGCTTCTCTACCAGCCCATGGACTGCTTCTGTGTCAGAGACATAAACACGCTCCCCAGTTTTTCTGTTAGCCTTATTTTTTAACAGTTGAGACTTGTAGAATGAAGTGGCCCAGTTTATATACTTAATAGCCCAATTTTGGGTGAATCCAGGACTTTGGATGGGAATCTCCAATCGGTAAAAGGCCAGAATTGCTGACAACAGGCAGCTGCTCTGTACAGGCACACAGCTCTTTCCTCTCATGTCTCACTCCTAGCGGCCAGAGGAACTTCTCCCTCTCACAGCGTCAGAGACAAATAGCCATGCCACATTCAGCTGCGATGTAGCAGCAACAGCAGCAACTCCAAGGCCAGAGCCGCATCCCTGAGGCCACCTGGTTCAGACCTGGCAACTGACCCTTGACCCTCTGCAGAAGACTAGGGTTAGGGTTAAGGTTAGGGTTAGGGTTAGGGTTAAGTCCCAGGAGACTCCAGGTGCTGAACCTACAGCAGTGCAGTTGTCTCCCCTAAGGGCTGAGTGGAGTGCACAAGGGAGGGTGCCGGTCAGGATTAGTCTTTGGGTTCCAAGGCCAGACAACTGTATGGGCCACTGGTTGGGTAGGCCTCAGGAATCCTCTCGGGCAGCTGTAGCCAGGCCTTGGAAACCACATGGTGTTCCAGGTTCTATGTGGAGGGATCCTGCACCGCTTCTTGACCCAGGCGTGTGGTGTTGTCAGACTTTGGTATTGGGTCCCCATGGGGAGATAGCCTTAGCTAGTGTTATGGTTTAGTCCACGGACATCGCCAGTGCCGAAGCGACTCCAGTTTCATGATCTCCCTCGAGGGCTGAAGTGAGGGCCCATGCGACGGTGCGGCTCAAGTGTAGGTTTAGGGTTGTAACCCGTGATCTCCCTCGAGGGGTGAATTGTAGGGTTGGAGAGAGGGTTAGGTTTCGGTTGAGGGTTCTGGTTAGGGGTAGGGTCAGGGCTCCAGGCGCTGAACCCACAGCAGTGCAGTTGTCTCCCCAAAGGGCTGAGTTGAGGGCACAAGGGAGGGTGGCGGTCAGGATAAGTCTTTGGCTTCCAAGGCCACACAACTCTATGGGCTACTGGTCGGGTAGACCTCAGGAATCCTCTTGGGCAGCTGCAGCCGGGCCTTGGAAATCACATGGTGATGTTTCAGGTACTATGTCGAGTGATCCTGCACCGCTTCTGGACCCAGGCACGTGGTGTTGTCAGACTTTGGTATTGGGTCCCCATGGGGAGAGAGCCTTAGCTAAGGTTAGGGTTCCGTCCAGGGATGTCGCCAGGGCTGAAGCGACACCAGTGTTGTGAATTCTATGGAGGGCTGAAGTGAGGGCACATACTTGGCTGTTGGTGTGGTGTAGACGTAGTGAGATAGATAGGGTTAGGTTTATGGTGAGGGTTATGGTTAGGGTTACGGTTCGGGTTAGGGTTACATCCCAGGAGGCTCCAGGTACTGACCCCACAGCAGAGCCGTTGTCTCCAGATGGGCTGATTGGAGTACACAAGGGAGGGTGCCGGTCAGGATTAGTCTTTGGGTTCCAAGGCCAGACAATAATATGGCCCATCCTTTGGGTAGGCCTCACAAATCCTCTCGTGCAGCTGCAGTCGCGCTTTGGAAATGACATGGTGATGTTCACGTTCCATGCCGAGTATTTCTAGTGATTCTTGAACCCGTGTAGGTGCTGTTGTCAGACTTTGGAATTGGGTCCCCATGGGTAGAGAGCCTTAGCTAGGGTTCACATTCGGTTCAGGGATGTCACCAGGGCCGAAGTGACTCCAGTTTCGTGATCTCCCTCGAGGGGTGAACTGAGGCCCCATGTGAGGGTGCGGGTCAAGTGTAGGGTTAGGGTTAGAGATAGGGGTAGGTGTAGGGTGAGGGTTATGGTTAAGGTTAGGGTTAGGGTTAGGGTTAGGTCCCAGGAGGCTCCAAGCTCTGACCCCACAACAGAGCAGTTGTCTCCCTGAAGGTCTGAGAGGAAGACACAAGGGAGGGTGCTGGTCAGGATTAGTCTCTGTGTTTCAAGGCCAGACAAATGTATTGGCCACCCTTCAGCTAGGCCTCAGGAATCCTCTCGTGCAGCTGCAGTCGCGCTTTGTAAATGACGTGCTTATGTTCCACGTTTCATGCCGAGTATTTTTGCAGCGATTCTCGAACCCATGAGCGTACTGTTGTCAGACTTTGGAATTGGGTCCCCATGGTGAGTTAGGGTTAGGGTTTGGTCCAGGGAATTCTCCAGGGATGAAGCTATTCCAGTTTCCTGATCTCCCTCGAGGGGTGAATTGAGGGCCCCTGCAAGGGTGCGGGTCAAGTGTTCAGTTAGGGTTACAGATAAGGTTAGGTGTTAGGGTGAGGGTTATGGTTAGGGTTAAGGTTAGGGTTAGGATTAGGTCCCAGGAGGCTCCAGGTACTGACCTCACAGCAGAGCAGTTTTCTCCCCAAATGAGTGGAGTACACAAGGGAAGGTGCCAATCAGGATTAGTCTTTAGGGTCCAAGGCCAGACATATGTATGAGCCACCTTTTGGGTAGGCCTTAGGGGTCCTCTCGTGCAGCTGCAGGCGTGCTTTGCAAATGACCTGGTGATGTTCTATGTTCCATGCCGAGTATTTGGCACCGATTCACGAACCCGTATGCGTGCTTTGTCAGACTTTGGAATTGGGTCCCCATGGGGACAGAGTCTTAGCTAGGGTTAGCGTTCAGTCCAGGGACATCGCCAGGGCCGAAGTGACACCAGTGTTGTGAATTCCATGGAGGGCTGTAGTGAGGGCACATCCGTGGCTTTGCATCTGGTGTAGATGTAGTGAGATAGATAGGGTTAAAGTTTAGGGTGAGGGTTGTGTTTAGGGTTATGTTTAGGGTTAGGATTAGGTCCCAGGAGGCTCTAGGCACTGACCCCACAGCAGAGAAGTTGTCTCCCCGAAGGGCTAGTTGAATACACAAGGGAGGTTTCCAGTAAGGATTTGTCTTTGGGTTCAAAGTCCAGACAAGTGTATGGAATGCTCTTCGGGTAGGACTCAGAAATCCTCTGTTGTAGCTGCAGTCGCACTTTGGAAATGACATGGTGATGTTCCACGTTCCATGCCGAGTATTTCTGCACTGATTCTCTAATCCGTGTGTGTGCTGTTGTCAGACTTTGGAATTGGGTGCCCATGGGGAGAGTGCCTTAGCTAGGGTTAGGGTTTGGTCCAGGGACGTCGCCAGGACCGAAGTGACACCAGTGTTGTGAATCCATGGAGGACTGAAGTGAGGGCACATGTGTGGCTGTGGGTCTGGTTTAGAGTTAGTGTGATAGATAGGGTTAGGTTTCGGTTGAGGGTTCTGTTTAAGGTTAGGGTTAGGTCTCAGGAGGCTCAAGGCACTGACCGCACAGCAGAGGAGTTGTCTCCCCGAAGGGTTGAGTGGAGTACACAAGGGAGGGTGCCGGTCAGGATTAGTTTTGGGTTCCAAGGATAGACAAATGTGTGGCCCATCCTTCGGGTAGGCCTCAGGAATCCTCTTGTGCAGCTGCAGTCGCGCTTTGGAAATGGCATGGTGATGTTCCACGTTGCATGCTGAGTATTTCTGCAGCGATTCTCGAACCCGTGTGCATGCTGTTGTCAGACTTGGAATTGGGTTCCTATGGGGAGAGAGCCTTAGCTAGGGTTAGGATTTGGTCCAGGGACGTCGCCAGGGCCGATGCGACACCATTCTCGTGAATTCCATGGAAGGCTGAAATTTGGGCACATGGGTGGGTGTGGGTCTCGTGTATAGTTAGTTAAGAGATTATGTTAGGTTTAGGTTTAGGGGTAGTGTTACGGTTCTGTTTGGGGTTAAGATTAGTTCCCAGGCCCTGAACCTACAGCAGTGTAGTTTTCTCCCCAAAGGGCTGACTGGAGTGCAGAAGGGAGGGTACCGGTTAGCATTAGTCTTTGCGTTCCAAGCCAGACATCTATATCCACACTCTTCGGTAGGCCTCAGGAATCCTCCTCTGTATCGGAAGCCATGCTTTGGAAATGACATGGTGATGTTCCACGTTTCTCACAGAATTATCCTGCGCCGCTTCTCAACCCATTGTGCGTGCTGTTGTCAGAGTGTGGAATTCGGTCCCCATGTGGAGAAAGCCTTAGCTACGGTTAGGGTTTGGGCCAGGGAAATCTCCAGGCCCGAAGTGACACCAGTCCTGTGATCTCCCTGTATTGATGATGTGAGGGTACGTGCATGGTGCGAGTCAGGTGTAGGGTGAGTGTTAAAGTGAGGTGAGATTTAGGTTCACGTGTATACTGTGGGTCACCGTTAAGATTAGGGCTTGGTCACAGGAGGTTCCTGGCGCTATACCCCCAGTAGGGCAGTTGTCTCCCCTCAGGGCTGAGTAGAGGGGTCTAAGGAGGGTCCCAGTCAGGCTGAGTTTTGGGTGCCACGGCCACTCCTTGGTTAGACCTCAAGAAGTCCTGTGTGGAACTCCTTCTGGTCTTTGGAAATGACATGGTGATGTTCCAGGTTCCATGCCAAGTAATTCTGCACCGCTTTGGGCCCTTTGTTTGTGGTGTTCTCAGAGATAGGAATTGGGTCCCCATCCAGAGAGGTCCTTAACTAGGGTTAATGTTCTGTTCGGGGACTTCACCACTGCCGATGTGACACCATTCCTGTGTGTCGTGTGCGTTGAGTTAGGGCTTGGGATTGGGTTTGATGTTAGGGGTTAGGGTTACGGTTAGGGTTGGTGTTAGGGATTAGAGTTAGGGGTTAGAGTTAGGTTTATGCATTAGGATTTGGTTTAGGGTTATGGTTAGTGTTTAGGGTTACGGTTAGGGGTTAGGGTTTGGAGTTAGAGTTAGGTTTAGGCGTTAGGTTTGGGCTTGGGTTAGGCTTAGTTTTAGGGTTATAGTTTGGGTTGAGAGTTAGGGTTATGGTTAGATGGTAGGTTAGGTTTAGGTGTTAGTGTTAGTGTTAGGGTTTGCATTAGGTTTAGGGATCAGGTGAGGTCTAGGTCTAGGAATTGGGTTAGGGTTATGGGTTAGGGGATTTGATTAGGGTTAGTGTTAGGGTTAGTGTTAGAGCTTTATGGTTAGGGTTAGGGTTAGTTTTAGTTTCTATAATTTTAGGGTTAGTGCAGTAGAGTTAGAGCAGTAGGGTTAAGGTTTTATGGTTAGAGTTATAGGGTTAGGGTCAATTTAGTATTAATTCAGGTTATGTTTACCTTTATGGTTCGGTAGGGTTAGGTTTGGGTTTACACATGGGGACAGGGGCAGGGTTTAGTATTCGTGTTATGGTGAGTGTTAGCTG
>NW_026059891.1:0-39334 GCF_023721935.1 Panthera uncia | reverse complement strand
CCCAGCCCAGCTGCAGTCTGGAGAGACAGACTGGAGGCACCTTTCTGGGGGGGGGGCGGCCCAAGGCGCACGAGCCGACGCCGGGAACTTCACCCAGTCCCGGGCTCTCAGACCCAAATGATTTAAATGAACAAATACCAGTAACAGCTCAGTTGCTAAGAAAGAAAACAAAAAAAGGAACGGGCTTTTCCTACTGTTAAGATCTCTCTTTGCCATCACGCTACCGTTTGCAAACTCTCGTCTGGCACCTGTTGGCGGAGGGGCGCCTTGGGTTTCTGCGCTTGCGTTTGGCGGAAGCTCGAGAAGACACCGGCAGGAAGGAGCCGTGTCCCCCACCTGCTGGGAGGATTCAGAGGCCCCTCCCGTTGGCCTCACACACCTCTGGTTTGGGTCCCGTGGGAGAGAGAGGGCGGCTCTCAGGTCAGGGGACAGGGAACCTCCAGCTCCTGTGGACAGGCGGCCACTTAGGAAATTAACCACAAACGTACAAGAGGCGTGGCCAGGGCGGAACTTGGAGTTCGCGGAAGAGGTTCCTGCACTGAAATGCGTACCGGCTCTGACCCCTTAGAACTCGCATTGGGCGGACTTTTAAGGTGCCCCAAGGCGTTGTGGAAGCCATCCAAAATCACAAGCCTCGCGCTCAAGGACCACCCAGGAGGAATCCCGTTGAGCCCGAGCGCTAGGATCTGCGGACACACACTGTCGGTAAATAACCAAGGACAGGTCTGCATAACAATGACTCTGGGCCCTATTTCTGGAAATGACGTCATCGGCCTGCCGTGGATCCCACGCACGGCCACCGGGTCAGCCTGGGCCGGGAGGTCACTTGGGTTCTCGGACCAGCCTGGATCCTGACGTAAAATTCTGCGGCTGCCCCGCACGGTCACCGAGGGCGCTGCCGCACGCAGGGGGCGCGAAGGACCCACTCGGTGGCCCAGCACGGTCTCCAGCACCTGCCCAGGGGCCCGGATAGAAAGAAGCCAGCGTGCCGGGCGGGTGTCTGGGGCAGCCATGTCCCCACTTGCCAAAGAGCCTGGGGGTGACAGGGGCCGAAATGAGGGCGGGGTGGGTTGGCAAGCTGGGACCCCCCCCCGGGTGACCCGGGCCGGCATGTGCAAGCCCCGACTCGGCCCACCTTCACACGCCTGGAACCTCCTCTCGTTTTCAACGACGAGCCTGGTCTGTGCCCTTCTGGCAGTTAACACAGCTCTGGGAACCAGAACGCGCTCTCCGCCCTGCCCCCGACCCGATACAGGGAACACGGTCCAGAGAGACTGGGGGTCGCCTCACAGGCCGGCAGCCCCCGACCCAGGGCACGTGTCAGTCAGTCGCACTCACCTTCGACCTCGGAGCTCCTCACAGAGAACCGGCCTGAGACACCAGCCAAGGTCCCTCGAGAGGGTTTGCAAGTCGAAAACGCACAGCGGTCCAAAGGGTGGGTGGCGGCCGCGGTCAGCACTGGTCTGTGCCACAGGTCGGGGAGCACGAAGCCTCGGTGGCAAGTTGGGGGGGTCTGCCCGGCAGACGTGCGCAGGGACAGGTGAGGGTGCCCCAGAGAGCCCACTGTCAGCTGTCAGCTGACCAGGCCCCGGGGCTGCAGCGCGCGACTCCTGAGCTCCCGGTGTGCATCTGTCCAGCTCCGCGGGGCAGACGGGAACCAAGTTCACCCCGAGGCTGGGGGGCGAAAGACTCCCTTGCAGGGTCAGCACGAGGCAGCCTTTCCGTCCTCGGAAACGTCACCGTAGCCGAGGCGTCAAGGATGCACGGTTGGCTCCCAGGACCCTCTTAATGTCCATTAAGGGCAAGGCCAAAAATTCAGCACAGGCCACGTGCAGAAGGAAGGCTGGCCGCTGAATCACACATGGCCACTCGTTCCTTAACGGGGCGTGGTTTGTCCACTCAGCCCCAGGGGGAGCCCGGCCCCCATCGGGAAGACCCCCCACAATCGGTCTTCCCTCCTGACGTCATAATTCAGCGGAGAAGACGGTGGTAGTCACCGCGCCCAGCACAACGCGGCTTATTCCTGACACGACAACCACACGGCCCCGTGCTCCTACTGCGCGCCAGGCCCTGGGCCGGCGGACTCCCACGCATCAGCCTGTGCTCCCGACTAGTCTCCAGAGGGCTCCGGGCCGGGTCGTCCTCCCCATTTGATCGGTGAGGATCCCGAGGCACAGGGAGGGCATGTAAATTGTCCGGGGCCACATGTGGGATCGCAGAGGTGTGCTGGGTCTCAGGGGCCCAGGGCAGGAGCTCCTTGCCTGGCTCCCGAGGTCAGGGGGTTCGGGGAAGTTGGCACCGTGTAGGTGACACCTTAATGGAACTTGAAAAAGAGGTGATCAAGGGGAGGAGACAGGGAGGGACGTTCTTCTCGATGAAATGAGGCGCAACGTCACAGATGCGACAGTGAGTTTCTGGTGTCTCCTTGGTGTGGACGGACAAGGACAGGGCAGACAGATGCCAGGGACGATACCACACTGGGAGGTGAGGAAACGTCCCCAAAGAGGCCAGTCAGGGAAGTGACAGGGCCAGACTGGCCCAGTAGGAAGGTCCTGGGGACACGTGCTCCAGAAGGATGACAGGGGCTGGGGAAGCAGGATCCCCGGGAGGAAGCCGCTAAAACGGACCAAGAGAGGGGCACCTGGGTGGCTCAGTCGGTTAAGTGTCTGACTGGATTTCGGCTCAGGCGATGATCTCAAGGTGCGTGAGATCGAGCCCCGGGTCCAGCTTTGTGCTGACAGCACAGAGCCTGCTTGGAATCCTCTGTCTCTCTCTGTCTCTGCTCCTCCTGCTCTCTCTCTCTCTCAAAATAAACTTTTTTAAAAAGAAGGAAAATGGACCAAGAGAGAGAGAGAAAGAGGGCCCAGGCCAGCCAGCTTCCCACGGAGGCCATCACTGTCCACGAGGAGCGGGGGAGGAGGGAGGCCCGCTGAGGGCCCAGGGAAGCAGGCTATCTCCACACCGCATGGTAAACCAAGGGTCCCACGGCACAACTTTTGTAAATGGGATGCGTCCTCTCCTATCCAGCCACTGCTAAGACGGCAGGAGGGGACCCGTCAGTCCCGCTCAACAGTCACCTGATGCTCCCCCTTTGCCCAATTTTATGGCAAAAATAACACCACAGAATGTAAAAGTGTTTTGAAAAAGGCAATGCCCAGGGGCACCTGGGTGGCTCAGTCGGTTAAGCATCCGGCTTCGACTCACGTCCCTGATCTCACAGTTCAGGAGTTCGAGCCCCACGGCGGATCGTCTCTCTCTCCCTCTCTCTCTGCCCCTCCCCCACTCACGATGTCTCTCTCCAAATAAATAAATAAACTTTAAAAGGAGAGAGAGAGAGAAAGAAAAGGAAAGGAAATGCCTAGAATCCTACCCCCTGAACACACAAGCATTTCTTACTCCCTTTCCAAACCAGTTCAGCTCTGTGGTGGTTTTCGCAGAGCAACCCCGGTGTGCCAACTGTGCAGCCCGGGATGATCCTGTCCCCGGCAGGTGTCCAGCTTCAGCGTGTGGCTCGCGCCCCACGGACAGATGGTATGCGGGAACGAGCAGCCTGCGTGTAAACGCCTCTGAGGATCCTGCCGCGTCGCTGAAGGTTCCGCGCGTGACCTTTCCCTGGGTCTCCACACGCTCGTCGTGATTTACCCTGTTGAATTCTCCCCTCGGCAAATGTGCCACAATTAATTAGCCCGTGCCAATCTTTGGAAATGCAGGTCATTTCTTTCTTTCTTCTTTTTTAAATTTTTTTTATTATAAATGGTACTTCTTTTCCAAGCTGGCAGGAAACCCAGAGTGCCCCCCTGAAGACTAAGAAGGGCCTTGATTCCTTACACACATAAGAGGTACATTATAAAGACACCATGAATAAAGCCGAGAGATAAGCCAGCAACTTGGAGGAAATATTTGTAAAATACACGATAGTCGATGAGCTGCTATCCTTTGCACACAAGGAGCTGGTTAAAAAAAAATCAATAATAAGGGGCACCTGGGTGGCTCAATCGGTTACGCATCTGACTTCGGCTCAGGTCATGATCTTGCAGTTCATGGGTTCGAGCCCCCCCCACCGTCGGGCTCCGTGCTGACAGCTCAGAGCCTGGAGCCTGCTTCGGATTCTGTGCCTCCCTCTCTCTGCCCCTCCCCTGCTGGCGCTCTGTCTCTCTCTCTCTCTCAAAAATGAATAACATTAAAAAGAATGTATTTTAATCAATAATAAAAAGATTTTTTTTAATAAAACAAAGGGCAAAGCAAATGGATTTGCCACAGAAACACAAACGGCCCACAGTCAGGAGAGACGTCTCCCCTCGCTCGTAAACACAGACATGCAAGTCGAAACAAGACGTCTCTTCCCTCTTCAGACTGGAAAACAAACAGGATTAAGTCGACCTTATTTTGCGGAGAGTGCGGCGGCACGGCACCCCCGCTTTCTGACGTCAGCCGCACCGTCACAGACGGCAATCAAGCAAAATAAAAAACCGAGCCGTGCACACACTCCCACCCAGAAGTCTTACTTCCAAGAATCAGTCGCACAGAATAACAGCACAACTACCCAGGGATACACACGCGGGTTCGTTTTGCACCACGGGCAACCACGATGTGCTGGGAAGATCTCCAGGCCCGTCCCGTGGGGAACCGGCGAACGAGGGAAGAGAAACGAACGTACGCGTGTCAGGGACCCGCGGGGCGCGGGTTCGGAAGAGGGGACGTCCCCACCTCCGGATCCGGATGGGACTTTGCCTCTACCACTGCACCGTTTGAAGCATTTACAACCGGTCATAATTCTGTAATTACCAAAGCCATAAAAAGAAACAAGCTGATGTGGGTATAAATCAAACGCCGGGAACGCTGGCACCCGGATGGCTGCTGCCTGCACGTTTCTCCTCCCTTTGCCCCGGAGCTCGGGGCAGGCCAGTTCTCAAACTCTTGGCGCATCCTGCCGAACGGCTTTCCGCGAGGGTTAGAGCAGTTTGTGGGGTATTCGGTTCGTTATGTACGTGTGAAGCAGGCGGGTCCCTCCAAGAGGCTGGCGGTGCGGCTGTCAGAGTGTGACGTGCCTGATCTCTGGGCAGTTCATCCGTTTCCCTGCCCCACGGTGCTCCCAGAGTCCAGGGCGCCCCAATCCCCCTTCATAAGGCGGCTCAGTGCCTGGTGTATGGGGGGCACTAATACACTCTGCTTGTTCAACGCGCTCATTCGGCGCCCCCCCCCCCCCGCCAGGGTTCGGAAAAAGAGTTGGCAGAGGAGGCGGTTGGATCCTTTTCAGAATGGTTATTACCAACACCAAGTAGACCCAAGAAAGGACAGGCAGGCGGTGTCCTCAGGACACAGCAGCCCGCTGACCCATTTCCCCGTCCCCCCCCCACCAGTCCCGGTCCAGGGGCCCCGCCAGGAGCCAGCGCTGGGCACTGCCGGCCACAGGGGAAGACGCCGTGCCTGGCCCGGCCACTCCGGACACGCGTCTCCCTCTGCGGTTGGATACATCCTCTAGACTTTTCCCGAGTGCCCGAACCCCCTTCCTCATCTCTGCATCCTTGCCGGAGACTGCCCACCCTGAAGGGACAGGGCAGACCCTCTCTCCTCCCCGTGTGGCTTCGTCTCCTTGAGTCGGAGATGAACAGCCGCAGGACCCGGGGACCGGGGCCCGGCCCCTCCAGCCCCGGTCTCGGCTCAGTCCCCGACATCTTCATTTTGGTCCTGATGCCTGACTCTGGCGTCTCCCTCGGCACAGTCCTTGTGGCAGATTAAAAGAGTAGGTTCTGCGCACAGGAACGAGCTTGAGTGTGTGGTACCAGAAGAAATGTGGTCGACGTGCGGGCCAGAGACGGAGGCTGGACCCAGCCCTGGCTCTCAGACGCCGGGGGACTTCGCGCCTCCGGGGGCTCCTTCTCCTCCCCCTTCCCTGTGAGACTTGGGCAGGATCTGGCACTCGGACCTCCCAGACAATCATAAGCTTCCTTCCCTGGGACTCCCCCTGGGACTATGCGAACGCAGCGGCCAAGTTCCTATAACGCTCTTGGGGCTCCTGCCCCCCGCCCCCAGCCCACCTGGCAGAGGCAAGCGGTTTCTTTCGTTTTTGTCTTGATTCTGGGAACTTACGTTGGCTGCATTCCTGGTGGCCAAGCCAGGGTCAGGAACACAGGTCAAGGACACCGGGGAGACGCTTGGGCTGATTTGGTGCACAGAGGGGAGAGCTGGCCCCTCCGAGCCTACCCCAGGGGCCGTCCGGGATGAAGGAGCGTGAATTTAGGCAGGGCCACATTATATAAAAGGGAAGGAGAGCAAAAAGCAGAAATAATGTCAACCTAAGCAATGAGCAGAAAGGAAAGATCTGAGCAACCTCCCCAGTGGTTACAGGTTCTGGCCACTTCTCACGGCCCTGGTCCAACCACCAGTGTTCTTAGCAAACGTTACCGTAGGGGTGTGTTCTCGGCTCTCCCTGCCACAGCCCTGCTGGCCAGCAGCGGGATGATCCTGTCCAAACACCAACACTAGAGTAGACCACATCCCGTGGGGCTGGCCAAGGAGAGTGCCACCGGGTCACCTGCACGGTCCACATGGGGGCCTGCCGCCCCCTCGTCTCTGGGACCTCACTTCCCACTCCAGGCCCCCCCCTCCACTCCCTCCCGCCCACCGGCCGCACTGGCGTGGAGCCTCTCCACCCTTCGCTAGAAGGTTCTTTGCTCCTGGCTCCCCGACGCCTGTGTGCTATGTCAGCTCCCCACATGCCCCAGTTTGTATCTCCTTCCCCCGTGACTTCTCTCCTTCGCACTCCTCATGACCCCACAGGCCACAGGTCACGTTTGTCTGTTCCATCTCGTCTGTGTCCCAGAGAAACGCCAGCTCCTCCAGGCCCAAGACCGTGTTTCTTCTCTCCTGACTGTCAGCTCCTAGAGACGCAGCGACGCACAGTGAGGACAGTGCTGGCTAGATCTGCCGGCCCGCTCGGGAATAAGGTGACGGCGGGTAATCCTCTTGGGCCCCCAACGGCTGCGGGCTCCCTGAACGAGAATGTGTGCGCAGGGCCGGTCCAGGAAACACTCAGGAGAGTGATTATTATTCTGAATCCAGACCCAGCCAGCCAGTGTGAGGACGCCACCCCCCCCCCCCCCCCGGACGCCGGGAGCAGTCACAGAGCCCCACGCTCCGATCTGGGACCCAGAGCTCCGCGGAGAGCCGCACACGGCCTTTCCGGGGCGCCAGAGGGAGATGATTGGAGAGGGTCAGACCAGATGACTGTAAGACACAGGGAATAAACAAGCACCGGGCTAATGAGCCATCTGCTGGGTGGTGAGATTCCCACACCACACGGCGCACCAGCCCCACGGACCCATCGCTGGCTCAGCCCAAACAGCATCAGAACATTCGACAACAGAACTGAACCATGACAACAGTGCTTGCTCCAATTTTCTGGGGGCACGTGATCACAACTGTGAGTCAGGTGACCAACGACAGCCACCCAAACGAGGCCACCCCCGCACCAAAGTTCCCTTGCTGCCCTCTATCTCCCCCTAGTCACTTCCGAATCAAGTCTCGTGTGCCCAGGCTCTGACGTGGCCCCTTCGCTGGGCTGGAGGCCAGGGCAACGCTAAGGGGACATGAAGCCACACGTGCCCGACTGTCCAAAGGCTGAGTGAGGAAGACCACTTCGCCTAAAGACGATGAGCCCCACCTTCCCTGGGGCTCCAGCCTGGCCAGTGCTCCGTGTGGCTGGGCGGGGAGGGGGGGGGGAGTGGGGGGAGGTGGGGAACTCTGGAAAGCCTGGGCACCAGGCGAAAACCGGGTGGCCAGAGAAGGCAAAGGCGGTGACCGTTGGCAGTGGTCAGGCTGGCTCGGGCCGGCGTGGAGGGCGGGAGGAGCCTGTGTGCACCGGGCCCTCTCTCAAAAAGCAACACCCGGTTTTCACCAGCCCTCCCCCCATCGGGTTCCCACTGGGAGATCCCAGAGAACTGGGAGCCACAAAGGAGCCCCCACTGTGGTCTGCAGATCACTCGCTGCCTGAAATCCCTTCTCTTTCCCTCCTGCCTTTCCCACACTCCCTGTAGCCACGAACCAGGTGTGGGGAGGGTGGGCAGAACAGCGCGGAAACCAGCACAGAGCCGGTGGCTGGGTAATCCTCACTCTGGCTCCAGTAAGGACAGAAATAAAATTGCCATTTCAGCTCTGGGTGCAGCTGGGAGAGGCTGTCAGTCCCGAGGATGTACGGAAAACTTAGGCGAGGGACGTGCATGAATGAGAAGCAACTTTTCTCATTTCCTCGTCAAATTAGGCGAGGATAGCAATCGCAGCAGGGGGAGGCTGAACCCAGGGGAGGTGCCCGATGTGAAAGGGGGGCCGGGGTTGGCTAATGACTGCAGGTAGCCTGGGGGGGGGGTGCCCTCAGTCCCTGATGTGTTTGATTAGCCACCTGGGGCAAAGGAGTCACTATGGGCAACTGTCCGTGTGGGGAGGTGACCAGCCTGCAGCCAGAGGGGGTCGCTATGGGATTTTCTGGCCGGCAGAGGGGTGACCAGCCGGCAGCTAGAGGGGGTTACTGTGGGAATCTGGTCACATGGGGAGGTGACCAGCCTGCAGCCAGAGGGGTCACTCTAAATGGGCACCTGTCCAGAGGTCACTTGGAGATAGGCTTCTCTCTTGGCCTGGTCCCCAAGGAGGCTGGAGTCAAGCGGAAGAAGAGGGGGTGTGCCCTAATGTGGGAAGGGAGGGAAGAGGGAGGAGGGAAGAGGTGGGAGGAGGAGGGAGGGAAGGGGAGGAATCGGGAGGGAGGGGGAGGTGGAGGAGGGAGAGAGGAGGTGGGAGGGAAACGGGGGAAGGAGGAGGGGGCGGAGGGAGGAGGGGGAGGCCGAGGCCGGAGGCGGAGCACGAGCCTAGACGCGCGCGCCAGAGGCGGCGGCAGAGCCCGCACCGGTGCGGCGCGGCGCTCTGGTTGGCTGGTCTCCTCCTCCCTCCCGCCGCCGCCCCCTCCTCCCTCCCACTCCCCGCCCTCCCCGCGGCGGCTGGCGTCGAGAAAGTACAGTAAAAAGTCCAAGTGCAGCCGCTCGGCGCACAAGATGGGGTCCGGCTCCTCCAGCTACCGGCCCAAGGCCATCTACTTGGACATCGATGGGCGCATTCAGAAGGTAGCCTCCTCCCCGTCCTTGCAGCCCCCGCTGGGTGCCCCCACCCCTGTGCTCCGTCCGCGCCCCCCACCCCCCTCCCCCCCGTCAGCGCCGTGGCCCTGTGATCCCGGGCCATGGCCCCTCCCCGGGTGAAGGGCGACGCGCGGGGGGGGGGAGGGGGGGGTCGCCGCGGCGGGTGGGGGACCGTCGTCTGTGCGTCCGCGCGTGGTGGGTCCGGGCTGCAGCCTCTGACAACTTGGGCTGGGGGACGGCGGGGCCCTGCGGAGCTGGCATCCCCACGCCTCGGGCCCCGTGGAAAGGGGACGACCCACGCGGGGGTATTTTTTCCGCCTCATGGGCAGAGCTTTCTCTGTAACAGATCTCATCCGGTTGAGTTTGCATGTTCAGAGGGCTGGTACGTTAAGCCTTTCATTTCGCTCCAAACGACCCCGAAGCAGACACCGCGGAGCCAGTGGGCAGCGATGGGCAGCCCTGGGGGATGTGTCCCCACGCAGGGATGGTGACCGTGGCACTGAGGGTGACCGAGTGTGCCGCCACCCCCCCCCACCCCCGGCCAGTAGCAGTGCCTCCTGCCCAGTGGGGAGCAGGTGCAGAGGGGGGATGGGGGTCTTAGAGAGAAGGGACCCTCGTACCTGCCCCCACTCCCTCCGTGTCCCCTTCCAGGCAGGCGGTCAGCTCTGACCGCAAAGGGGGCTCCCTGAGGCTGCTGATCCCCTCCCCCCCACAAAGCGACAGGCTCTGTGGTCCCTCTGCCCTTCTCTGGAGACATGAAGCCCTCCAGATGTCCAGTGACCCTAACCAACTTGAGTCTCATAGGAGAGGCTTCTGGGACAGACCCCCCCCCCTTTGTCCCGGGTCCCTCCCTTTCTAAACCCCTGGCCTGAGCCCAGAGAGTCCTGGACCCGTGCCTCTGATTGGCAGAGAGGGACAATAAGAAAGCTGGCTTGGAGGGGGGATTTTCAGCTCTTCCTGAAGGCCCCGGGGGAGGGGGGGAAGCCACCGTGAGGCAATGACTTCCATTCTTCAGCTGCACATTTCACGGAAGCCCCCCTAGCTGCCGTCTCTCCCCTTCTCTTCTCCAGGACCCCCCACCCCCACCCCTGCCAGGAAGCCAGGGGAGGGTGCCCCCACCAGTCACGGAGTAGGCAGGGGGCAGGAGAGGGTCTCTCCGAGAGATCCGGAGTGCCTCTGCCAGCTTGCCAACAAGCCACCCTCACTGCCACTGTCCCCATGTCCGTCCCGGGGACGTGAGGACCCACCCTTCCCCCACCCCAGCCCGCCCTGGTCGAATCAGAGAGCAGGGAACAGGAAGCATCTGCAAGGGCAGGCTGGCAACCCTCTCGTTTCATGAGCGCTGGGCAGGTGGTCAGGACGGGCCTCCGGCCCCCCGACTTCCAGGACTAGGCGTTTGCCGGACCGCTCAGGAGCCTCAACGCCCTCCTCAGAGGAAGAAACGGCCCCACTTCAGGCGCACGCACACGCAGCCCCACACACGCACTTACACGCGTGCACGCGTGCTTCCACGCACAAAGTGCGCACGAAACCATGCGTGCACACGGCACACACGTGCACAAACACGAACCCGCACACCCGCCTGCACACACACGAGCACACGCTCTCCCGCCCTGCCGGATGAGACTTCTCTGAGGCCGGCCCCCTCGATCTTTCGAAAGAGGTGAGATGAGACCCTGCCGCCGGGTCAGCACTGACAGCTTCTCCCCCAGAGCTTCCCAAAGGTCTCCCCGAGAAGCTGGACCGGAAGCGGGTGAAAAGCGGAAGGCAGGTGTCAGAGGGTGCGAGGGGAGGGCTGAGTCTGGGGGCTCCGCCGGCGGTGCGGGCAGGCTGGCGTGCAGGAGCCGATGCACCTGGGGTGGGGGCGACTTCCAGAAGGCAGCCCTTGAAGGCACACCCGCCCTCAGGAGGGGGGAGGCCGCGGCCTCCTAGGGGCCCGATCTGCTGCCCGGGGCGGCTCCACCCCTTCCCGTGGTTCTGAGCAAGTCCCCCCGCGGCGGAGCTGGCCTCCGCGTCCGAAAAGTGGGACAATCGCATCTGCTTTAGAGACTGGCCTGGGAAGCAGCAAGAGCGGGCGGCCAGAGCGCCTGGGGCTGCGGGACCAGGGTGGGCATCAGGCGCCCACCCCCGGCTCCGGCCACGAACGGCCTCTGGCCGCGGCGCGCAGGGGAGGGGAAGTGCGGGCAGGCGTCTGCAGCCCCTGTTACTGTTCCTCGACCTTGCTCGGAGCGCTCTGCCTTTGCCCTTGACGCTGTCGGAGGCTCGGCTGGACTTGCAGCCCTGGGCAGAGCCGACGCATTTGGGGTTTCCAGGCACGTGCCGGAAAATGACAATGGGCCACTCACCGCACGCCCAGCAGCACCGTGGGGACGTCAGACGTCTCTGCCGAGAGCATTTCCAGCGGTGTTTTCTGTGGCTGCGCCCTCCTTCCTTAAGGTCACAGGCGCCCGGTTGATTCTGAAAGGTCCCCGCGTGCTGGCCGCGCTCTGTCTCCCTTTAACCCAGCAGAGCTCTTCTCCCCCACCGAAGGCCGTGGACACAGACCCCACGTTGCTTCCAAGGGGAAAGCGTGATGGGGGGACGGGGGAGGGTTGAGGCGCGTGTCTTCTGGCATTTGCGCTGCTTTGCCCCCCTGGTCATCAGTCCTGGGCTCCGCCTTATTTCTGCCCTGTGCTCCGCGACTCACCCGGCTCTTGGTCACTGCACGTTCCCCCCAGAGAGGGCACAGATGCAGGGGAAGAACGCCCCCAGCAGTGACCCCCACAGATAGAACCGGGTCCAACAGAGCTTAGGGGGATGGTCCGGAGTTGTCCGAAGGGAGGCCGCCTTCCCTGTCCTGGGGTGATGAGGCTGGGGCGTCTCAGGTGCCCGGTGACACCGTTGCAGCCATCGGATAGTTGGTTCAGTGCTTTTTGACATGAAGGCAACTCCAGACGCGCCCGTCACATACAGTCCCCGGGGCATACAGTGTGACAACAGCAGTGGGAACTGGGGGGATCCTCGGACCGCCTTGGGGAATCGATCTTTCGCCTGCGAGCTTCCCTTCAGAGGCTGTGCACAGTGGGCTCGGAGGGCACAGGTGGCTTCTGCTTGGGGCCCGTGCCCCTCCTGTCCCCCCCCCCACACACACACACAAAGGCAGCACACAGAGCCAGGCCGACCGCGGGCCACACTCTCAGAGCCTCACCCCTCTGTCCACATGCCCTGGGCGCGGTCCTTAACCTCTTCGTAAGGTGCGCGAACCTCCAGTGCCGCTTGACGTAGAATCAACGGGACAAGGCGAGTCACTTAGCCCGCTGTCCGGACGAGCTGTTGAACAGCTACCGTGTGCTGAGCGCTGGGTCCGGTGTGACCGTGACACCCACGATGCCGTTCCCCCCGGTGATGGCCTCACAAATAGGCAACCACAGCTGCCGCAGGGCGCCCCAGGACGGACAGAAGGACACGGGGGCGGGGCAGGACGTGGGGGGCTTAATGGATACGTTCCCTTCCCCCACTCCGAGCCATTGCATTCTTGTCCCAGCCTCACCGCAGCTGGGACCCCAGCCTCACTCTGAACCTGGAGCCCAGGTCCCCAGAAGCAAACGGCCGCTTGACTTGGTGAAGCTGTGTCTACTCTAAAACGAGGGAACAAATGAGAAAACCCGAAAGCGGAGAGCGGTGTTGGAAAGTTGTTCTAGTATCTGTGAGAGACTGTGCTGGGTTCACCGATTGCGGTCGCCCCGCTGACTGCGGTCCCTCCGCCCCAGTGCACCCGGCTGTCGTCCCTTCTCACCAGGAGCCGTGGTCCCCAGAGCCTGGGCCTGCAGTGCCTGGGTCCCGTTGAGTCCCTGCGGTTTCCTCTGCGGCCAGGCCTCCAACAGCCCTGCCCGCCGTCCCTCTCCCCGCCGCCTGCCTCCCTGTGCCCGCCACCCGCCCTGCTCCAGCCCTGCACCCTCCAAGGGACTCCAGGCTCCTCTGCCTTCCTTTCTTGCCTTGGGCACAAACAGCTACTACACTTCTTTAGGGAAACCCCACCTTCTCTTTTGCGAAACGTGGAGCTGCCCCCTGCCCCCCCCCCCGCATGTGGGCAACACAGCCAGGCCCGGAGACCCCCTTTGGGGTATCTCCCCCCTTCCTGGAAAATATGTCTGTCTTGCCACCTGGCAGAGCCTGGTGAAATTGTCCTTTGGAATCCGAGATGTGTGCCCTGCCCTGCCCACGTGCAGAGCCGACGACGGAGGGGCCTCCGCTCCGTTTTTGCGCAGGACCGCGTCCACTGGCCGCGCGACCCGTCGCGAGTTCTCGGGGCCTGGGCGCCGCTGTTATCCCTGCACGACCGCCAGGTGACGGCGACTCCCCGTGGCCATCCTCCAGCGCAGTCTGCTTCTCTTCCTTTAAGTGTTTGTAACTTAACGATGTTTAAGTGGATACTTGAAATGGTAACATAAGCTAATCGCCAAGTTCGGAGACGCCCAGGTTCGGAGAGGGTCTCCAGCTGGAGATGGTCTGGTAGTGATGGGGGAGGAGGCGTTTTGCCTCCAGCTCTGTCCCCCTGGGCTTGTGATGACCCCTCTGTCTCCAGCTGGGTGGGAGCTGGGAGGGGGGATGTAACAAGAACGGGGGTGTCCGGTCTCTTACTGGACAAGTAGATCGACCGGACACCTCTCGGAGAGGAGGCCTGTCCAATCCTGTCTAGTCCGAGGGCACCGACGAGTCAGGGAACCACTGGTCTCCCTCCCCCTTCCCATTCGCCATGGCCCGAAGGTCTCTTAAACAGAAGGACGCGGAGATCTCTCAGACAGCCTGCAGCTCACCCTGTCTTGGAGGGGTGACCACACAGAGTGGCGAGGACCACGGGCCCCGCAGACCCGGCTCTGTCGCTTGACTGCCAGGAAGCCCGAGGGAAGTCGCCTTCTCCTTGGTACGGCGGGCACGGCAGAGGCGCCCCCATGGGGTGACCGCGGATGGCACCAAGTGACAGGCAGAGTGCCCAGGACGGAGCCCGCTCCGCAGGGAGGCTCACGTCCTGTCCTGATAGCAGTCCCCGGCCCGGCACCCCTCCCCCCGCCACCCCCTGCCCCTCCCTCTCCCCTGGGAGACCGCGGCAGGAGCCGAAGCAGCACTCTTGTCACTTGTCCGCATCTCTGTGAGGCCACCGCGAGCCCGAACTCAGCCCCCAGGACCCCAGATGCCTGCTGGAAACACGACCCCTGGAGCCCCGAGCGGCCTGGGCCAGCGGCCTCCCCGGGGCCGCCGTGACCTCAAACACGTGCAGAGCACAGCTCTGGTCTTCAGGGAAGGAAAGCAAGGGCAGAGGAAGGGCTTGGTGTCCCATCAGACAGCTCACGTGACTTGCAAATGAAAGATGAATCAGGGACACGGCCAAGCCGCCGATGTCAGTGCCGTTGATGGGGAGCCCAGGGCCCAGCCCGGCGGTGGGATGGCAGGGACCGGGGGGTGGGGGGGCACAGGCAGCCGTGGCTCCCTGGAGGCTGGGTCCCCACACCCTGGCTTTGCCTCCTGGGAGTGGTGGGCACGTCCCCAAGGCCCTCCCCCCAGCAAAAGGGGATAAGAGAGTCCCCGGAAGACGCGGAGGGCCCCCCAAGTATCCACGTGGACAGCAACCCGCCAGCTGATCTTGCCCCTAGGAAGGATGTCCCTGCACGTCCTAACTCCCCCCTCGGGCATGCGGACGATGAGCTGAGAGGCAGCCGCCTCGAGGCACATCCAGGCCCAACATTCCCATCCTCTGCAGAGGCACGAGCTCCAGGCCGCGGGACCGCTCGAAGCCGGCGTGGTTTGCAAGTTAGCGACCCCGTGGTTTGCAAGTTAGCGACCCCGGCCCCGAACTGGAGCTGGACCCACAGCCTCTTACTCGGCTCCCAGGGCCGTCTCCTCCCGCTTGGTGGTCGAGTGTCTGCGTTCCCAGGGTTCCGGATCTTTCTGAGCAAAAAATATCCTAAGCGCGCACGTCAAGAGCCACCTGCGGGAGCGCGAGGAGCACGCGGCGTCTCTCCCCGGGTGTGTTGGGCACGCGGCCACGTGGCGGGAGATGGCCCCAGACGGTTGCAACCTCAAAAAAACAAATGTCTGTAGTTGACGGTGTGGTTCGTTTGCCTTGAGCGCACCCTCCCTGTCCTCCTGTCCCCCCTCGCCCCCACCGCGGTACCACGCCTGCTCCCCGAATCCCCAAACTGATCGCCCGAGGGGAGCGTTTGCCTGAACAGAAGCAGTACCCCTAAAAACACGGTCTAGAGCGTTAAAGTGGAGCCAGAAAGTCTCATTGAGTTAGCTTTAGGTGCCCTGCATGACTTTTTTTTAAATTATAGCAAGATACATATAAAATTGGGAGCGCCTGGGTGGCTCAGTCGGTTAAGCGTCCGACGCTTGATCTCGGCTCAGGTCACGATCCCAGCGTTTGTGGGATCGAGCCCTGCATCAGGCTCTGCGCTCACAGCACAGAGCCCGCTCGGGACTCTCTCACACGCGCGCGCCCTCTCAAAATAAATAAGTCAACTTAAGAAAATATGTATAAAAGTTATGATCTTAACCACTCCTGGCTGTGGAGCTCTGGGGCATGAAACAGAGTCACGGTCAGGTCACCAGCATCCCCACCGACCATCCTCCCCGACCGAAACTGTGTCCCCGGTACATGCCGCTTCCCCAGCCCCCGGCGCCCACCCTCTGCTCCGTCTCCGTGGACCTGACTCTCCGGGCCCCTCGGACGAATGGAATCAGTCCTTGTCCTTCTGTGCCTGGCGCGTTTCCCTGAGCACGATGTCCTCGGGGTCCGTCCACGTTGTGGCATGGGTCCGCTTCCTGACTTCTTAAGACTGAATAACATCCCCCCCGCGTGTATGGCCCACGTTCTGTCTCTCCGTTCCACTCTCGGTGAACCTGCCTGACGGCCTTTCAACCTCTGTCGTTTCCCTTCTTTCCTCAGCGTGCAAAGCGCGGGCCGTGCTGTGGTGGCACTCTTATTGTCTTTTCTGAAAAGCGGTGTCCTCCCCAAAGCCCTCCGCCGTTTCCTGGCCGCAGTTGCGTTAATCGAGGACGTGGTGTGTGCTGTGGCCGTGAAGGGTGACATGTTATAGGCAGGGACGGTAAACAGTTCGGGGAGGGTGGGCGCTTCTCAGATTCAGTGACGCTCTGTCCACGTACCGACATTATGATGTCACAGTCCAGAGCCCGGATTCTGGGGCACGCAGGCAAGTTCCTTACGTGCCTCGGTGGCTCCATCCGTGAAGGGGGGTGGAGGGAGCGTCTCCCTCGGGGGTCGTTCGGATGAGACACAGGACTGTGTGTCCAGGGCCGAAGCGGGGCCAGTCTGTGGTGAGTGCTGCGTAGAGCCCTCGCTGCTTGTATCGATTTGTTGAGAGTTTATCTATTCACGCTGCGGACGGAAGGCAGTCAGATGCCCGTGTCTTGTTGGGAGGGACTCGCCGAGACCCCCGGCTTCCCGCTCTGGGGCGGCAGGTGGCTCCCGGGCAGCTGGCCGTCAGTCCCCGCGCCCGGCCCGTGTCCAGGCGCGCTCTGTGACATGCAGAGATGCTTCCCGCCCAGGGACACCGTGCTTCCCGGGGCAGCCCTACACCCACCCTCCTGCCCCCCAGCCTTCTCACCGAAGAGAGGACCCACACTTGCCTTTCCTTTCTCTTCTCGCCGGTCCAGAGGTGGGGCCCCGGGATTGCGGAGAGGAGGGAGGGCGGGCGGGGTGGCCGCATTAGGGCTCCAGGCTCCAGCTTCATTGATTTGCCGGAAGGGGTGTGGATGCCACAAGCACTCAACTGTAATTGTGCTGTTGAAGCGAGCAGGGCTCGGGCTCACGGTGTGTGGCCGGTCGCTGCCCGGGCTGCCCGCGGGGGGCTGCTGGCCACACCTCCCCCCACGGGCCCCTGGCCCCCCACGTGCAGCCCGGGGGAGCACCTCAGCCCTGGGAGAGATGGGAGGTGCTTCGGGGAAACAAAGTCAGAGCCTACCCGTACAGTGGCGGGAGTGAGCGGGACCTGGTACGTTCCCCGCTCCGTTTAGCCCAGAACACGGCCGTGAGGAAAAGCTGCCACCCTGTCCTGCGATCAGGATACGGTCAGGGTAACGGGCATGGTGTCCAGATGGAGTCCGGTCACCCTGGAGGCCAGTCGCCCACTGGGCCGATTTGTTTTGTAAGCAGAACGGTTAACGGAGCCTTGGAGCCTGGTGATTCAGGCTCTTTATCCTCCCAGCTTCTGCCTTCCGGGTGTTTTTTTTTTTAAACTTTTATAGTCTTACAAATGCCAGAGAGAGAGGCAGCACCCAGTACCGCTGACATTATCCTCTAGAATCTTCAATAACGTTAAATTTACGTTCGCAAGAGCGGCTAACCCCCTGGGTGCTTATGGAAAGGCTGGCTGTCCACCGAAGCCGCTGGGGGCTGGGCGTGGCTGGGGAGCCTGAGCCATTTCCAAAGTGCTGGGGGGAGGCCCCCAAAATGATGTCTTCGCCCAGAGTCGCGTTATATAAACTTCACACAGAGAACAGTTAAGATGTGAGCAGTGCTTAAAGGTTCGTACATCCCCTCAGATCTCTAGAAGCTTCTGAAGCCTAAGACGTCTTACCGGCACTGCGGAGAACAGAAAATCCGGAGCTCAGAACACACACCAGAAGGGCTGGGAGACAGGACTCCAGAGATGGCCGTGGCCTGCAGAGCCCTTAGGACTTCAGACTCCGCCCTCGAGCCGCCAGGGTGCAGGGCTGTGGTCCCATCCCAGCGTGAATTTGATCCCATTTTGTGGGTGTTGTTTGGAAGGCTGAGCCCTAAGCAGCAGAGGAGGGAGATGGCCTCTGTGCCCCCCCCCACCTGGCAAAGCCAGCCCAGAAAATTCCAAGGAGCCGGGGTCCAGAGAGGAGCTTCCCCTAGCAGAGGAGTGAGTAGGGAAATGTAGGAGCGGTGAATTCCCCGCCCCCGCAAATATTTCTGGAAGCGGTGCGGGGTGGCCCGGGGCTGAGCAGGTGAAGGAGGTGGGGCATCAGCCTCGGGGCGCTGCGTGGACACGTGGGCAGGTGGGCAGGTAGTATGAAGGTCGGCGGGAGGTAGGGGGAGGCGCTGAGAAGCGACAGGTGGGTGGGGAGAGGGCTTTCTTGGAGTCAGAATCAGACCTGCCCCCCAGGTGCTGCCTGTGTTAGAGCCCTAATCAGTGTCGCCAGTGCTAACGCCGTGGCCCTGAACGAGCCTGGAGGGCTGTGGCTGGGCGCGCCGGCTCCCACGGGCTCCTGTTCTGAAGGTGTAGACGCGTCACAGGCCACCCCACACCCTGCGCCCCACCTCTTGCCTGGAGCACCCTGTTTCTTCCAGCTAGCTTCCTGGCCTGCAGCTTCCCCCCCAGGGCTTCCCCTGAAGCCCGGGGCCTCCCCAGGGATGGGGACCCTGGGTCTCCTGGGTGTTGGTGCGGGAGCAGCCGAGGCCGCAGGCTGGATGCAGAGCCCCTGACCCCCCATTGTGGGTTTCTGATTCGGCCTCAGCCCCTGCAGTGAGCCCTTGTGCGTCCTCCAGAGGGATCCAGGAGCAGGCAGCTTGAGAGGACGCCCTGGAGCGAGGCGGGTCCAGGCAGCAAACGGACCCCTCCTAAGGGCCAGGCTCTCCTTCTGGAAGAAAGAGTCGGGGAGCTGGCGGCTTTCACGCAGCTGCTGTGAGCCCCAGGCATCAAACTAAACGGTGAGCCGCGTGCGGGCCTTTGGCTCTGCGGGACTGCGGAGACACGGCCCCCGGCTGAGGTTCCATCACGGTGACAGGCCACCCCCAGAGTCCCATGGCGTTGAGCAGAAACCCTGACCTTTGCAGGGACGTGTGGCAGCCACCCAGGAGGCACGGGGCGTTTCAGCCTGGCGGGTGGAGGACAAGAAGCAGGGCTGGGGGGGCCACTCCAGCCACCTCGGCGGCAGGCACGCAGCCCGCTGGGACCAGCGCGAGGCCCCTGCCGCCCACACCCAGAGACACTTGTTTTCTGGCAGGAAAACCATCCTCGATTTTTCTAGTGAAATCTCAAGGTCATGAAAAGGAAAGGGAAAAGAGGAGATCCCGGACGCAGGAAGGAGGGACTCCTCCCCCGTGCAGATGAGGGCTTCTGGATCCCTCCACTCCGGTGGCCACCCAGCTGCCCACTTTCTCCCACGTCTCCGATTTCCACGCCTTGGCCTCGGCTCACCAGGGTGGCTGGGTGAGGGCGTCTGGCCCCGCCTGCCCGCGCCGTCCCCTCCCTGTGCCGCTGCCCGCGTCGTCCTCAGCTCGTGACTGATGCTGGATGAGCTGTCCCCATCCTAACCTCCAGTCCTTCTGGGAGTATTACAGTTATTTCAAAGAGGATTTAAAGTTATATTTGGAGGAGCGTCATGAAAAAGAACTTTGAATAAAAACATGCCCCTGCCTCCGTTTGCCTGCCTTCCGCGCCGGCAACAGAGTGGCCTTGTAGAGGGAGCGGTGTGGCGCAGGACGGTCCCCGTGGCGTCACTAGCGGGAGGGAGCGGGGTTTGCCCGAGGCCGGCCCCCCGGAAGGTGGACGGGAGGACAGAAAAATGTGACCCGCTTCTCCGGGTCGTCCTGGGCTGTCTCTGCTCACGGAAGCTGTGGGTTCCAGGTTCCATGCGAGTTCGGGCCATCGTGTGTCTCGAGGCGGCCAGAGGTGGTGAGTGATTTCTGGGGTTCCGTGAAAATACTTGGATAAGGAGAGAATGATGGTGCGCGGATTCCTCTCGAGAGAAGCCGCGGTCCCCTGTGTGATGCCCGGGAAGGAGGCTGGAGCAGGAAGGGGCGTGAGCCTTCCGCCTTGACGGGTTCTCCTCAAAGGGCTGCAGGACCTGGATCCCCAGGGTTTGCGCCCCGCTCCTGACCTCAGAGCCAACACCTGCCATTCGGCCAAGGCCTCTGGGACACCGTGCAGGACCCGCTTCCCGCGAACAGCCCCTCCGCCCGCGCACTTCTGCCTCCCCCCTCCCCCGCCCCGATTTCATTCCTGCCGGGAGAGATGATGGAAACATCTGATGTGATGGAATCACATCAATGGAAGTGATGCCGCTCGCTCGCTTTGCAAGGTGCCAGAGCTCAGGGTCTCCCTGGGGAGGGTTTTCCTGACTCCCAGGCTAGGTCTGGTTGCCACAGGGCTTCCTCACGTCTTTTCACCCTGCCCCGCCACCCCCTCGCCCCTCCCGGATGCGGCTGCGGGCTGCAGGCTGGGGGTCTCCCGTGGGTGGCCCTCCTCGCGGCCCCTCCCCCTGGGCACAAAGGAGCCCTGGGGGACAAGGGTGCAGGTCGGGCCGGAGAGCCAGGCAGGGGCCCAGTGAGGGGACACGGGACGGTCGGGCACCCTTGAATGGGACCCCAGAAGTAAAGCAGTTGTCCACCGGAGAGACACCTTCAGAAATGTCCCCACACAAAACAGTCCTTGGAAGGGGACTCCACCCCCACACATTTCTTACCCGTTCGGCTGTCTGCTCTTTGCATTTTCCGTCCCCTGTGGTCCGTTATTTATCACGGCGGAGACTGGCCTCAGACACCAGAAGTAGAAAACAAAACAGAGCAAGCCGGAGACTGACACGAGGGGTGAATGGATCGGCCATGACAAATGGGTTCAGCGCGGAGGGGGCCGCGGGCCCTCGCAGACACAGGCGCAGGGAGAGGGGCCCTGAAATCCTGCCGAGCCCAGGCCCGGAGCCCGAGCTGGAGGGCTGTTTAGACGGTCTGGGCGGCCGTGTCCTGCTGATGAGCATTGTCAACCAGGACAGGAGTTCCCGTGGATCCCCAGGCTGCTCTTGTCCGGCCTCCCCGCCCAGGCCCCCATCGGCCCCTCCGGGAGGGGAGGGGCGGGGGGACAAGGTGATGGGTCCCCTCTCTGGAATCCGGCCCCCCCGGCCCCTCCTGGGGTGCGCCCCCAGTCATATCCGCACTCCGTGCCTCACACAGCCTCAAGGATTCCTATTCTCTGCAAAGAGAGTCCAGTCTTAGGATGGAGGCCAAGGACACAACGGCTCCTGGGCCGACACCAGCGCATTCCCGCTGTCAGCGTCACTGAAAACAGCACCAGTTTATCCTCTCGCGGTTCTGGAGGCCAGAGCCCAGGATCAGCACCACGGGACCTCCCTTAAGATGCTGGCAGAGCTCCCCCCCCCCCACCGCCCCCCGAGGCTCTAGAGGGAAGCGTTCTTCGCTGCTTCCTACTTCGGGGGGCCGTCAGCACCCTTTGGCTCGTGGCCACACGCTCCAGCACCTCCCGAACTCTCTGTCTTCACACCGCTCCTCCTCCTGTGTCCCCTGTCCCTCTCTGCGGCCTCGCCATTCGGGGGTTTCCCATACGGCCCATCCGGAGAATCCGGGCTCATCTCTTCCCAGGATCCCCAATCTTACCGCGTCTGCTGAGGCTTTGCCTCGGAGGGCGGAGAAGGACGCCACAGGGCTCTTAGCCGCCCAGTTGTACGTGTTTCCGGCCTCAGATTAAACCACAGGCCCTTGTCTCCAAGGCTCCTCACATAACGGCTGTTCCCCGAAGCCGGCGGGATCATCGGTCTGGAGCGAGGACGGGGCGCAGTGGGGCGGTCGCGCCTTCCCTGCACCTGCGGCCCGGTGCCTCGTGCTCCTTGTGGCCTCCCGTCCCTCAAGGCCGGCCCTCCTTCACAGATGGGTCACATCTGCCTTTATTTGTGCGTGTGATGACGTCACTGCCTCCCCTGCCTGCCGGCTGCCCGCACACTCCAAGCAGGGTCCTACATTTCTGTCTACTCTACTCCCACACCAAATTTTGCTGTTCATTTTGACGGAGTTAACTCATGCCGTGCTGAGCAAACGTGCCTCCAGACCCGTTCGCTTAACAGACGAGATGGCCCCCCCGTGCGTGCACGGGAGCCGAGAGGAGATGCCTGGTGGGCCGTTAGCCGTGCGCCCGCCCCCCAGCCCCCTCCGCCACCGTGGCCCCGCTTGCTTATCCGGCAGCCCTGGGATCAGCAGACTGCAGTTTGCATCTGGCACAGACACGCGTGTAGCTGTGGGATCCTGACCCTCGGATTCCACACCTGCGCCACGGGGATAGTCCCTGCCTAGCACACATTCGTCTCGCGCCCACAACGTAGCAGGGATTTGCAAGTATGTTACAAGGGCGACCAGTGTCTCGTCTTCCCCGTGTTGCAGATGAGGACAGCGTGCCCACCAACCCCAGGGCGCGTCAGAGGCAGAGCTGGGGCTGAACCAGGAAGGCTGGCTTCGGGTGCCGCGCGCCACAGCACAGACCTCAGGGAAAGGTCTACCCATGGGGTGCGAGGGTCACTCCAGCCCTGGGGCTCGGTGCGGCGACCGCCCCGTGGGGGCCTCCCGGCACCTCGAGGCACGTGGAGCTGTATTACCCCCACTGTGAGGATGAGAGGGCCCTGCAGGGGCAGGGAGGGTGGTATTTGGGGGACTCCCCTTGTGTTTGCTCCCAGCTAGCCCTCCCACGATTCCGGGAGACTTTGTGCCGCGTCCGAGGGCGGTCGTCAGTATTTCCGGGTGTCCTTCGTCACCCTGAGCCGTCACGTCCTCACCCCTCCCCGCCGACCATCGCCCCTCTGCCGGACACTCACGCACGCCCTTCCCCTCCATCACCGCTCCCTTGCTGTGTGACTCTGGAAAAGTTCCTGACGCTCTCTGAGCCTTCCTATCTACAAAACAGGAAGAAGGATACCCACCCTCAAGGGTACTTTAAGAACCAAAGGTTATGAGCGTTCTTCACCAAATCGCGCAGGGAAAGGAAAGGGGACCGTGTCTCACACACACACGTGTTTGTTTTCAATTCGGGATCCAAACCTGGCCCACACATTGTATTTATTTGCGGTCTCCCTAAGTCTCTTCCTATCCACGTATTTCATGCCCTTTACATTCCTTGCCATTTATTTGGAGGTGAACGCTTGCTACTTCTGATCCTTAAAGACACAGACACGGATACAGGCCCGGATACAGACCCAGATATAGAAATACAGATGCACCTGTAGCTATGACGCCCCGAAGGATGATAAGGGAGATTGTTGTTAGTTTTCCTTCCATGTGGAATATCGCCCCGTGGCTGTCTTGAACCATAAGAAAGGATCCCGTAGGTTAGGGATCCACACTGAAGTCCATACAGATGAAGCCATATGTCTACCCTGGGTTTTCAGTCACCCCGCGGGGGAGATGTCGGGGTGCAGATGACTCGGGCTGGGCCTGTGCTGGTGGCCGTGGGGGTAGGGGGCCGCGGTGGGGCTCCGCTGTCGTGCACGCTCGAACGTTTCCAGAGTACAAAACTTCTCTTCTGTAGAGGAATGTATGTAATGAGTCTGGTGCATACTTATAAATGGTAGTTTCCGCTGTTATTTTATATTCTTTTCAAACGCAGTGACCAGAAAAATACCTCCTAACTTGGAAAGGGAAATGAGGCCTGATAGAGAGTTTATTTTAGCGGATTGCCTGACAGTTAACTGTAATCCACTCTGCGGCATCATCCTTAAGGGTTCGAAAACAAGGGGCAAAACATTGTGCTCACATTTATATGACTGTAAAATTTGTAATTAGAGGTGAATCGCAGACAGATTGCAGACATAGATAGATGGAGAGAGAGGTAGATGGCCCACATGCTTCCTCGGCGACACGTGTTTATTTCTTGAGTATTTAAAAACATAAAATGTGGGATTTTGGTCTTGGTCTCTTTTTAGCCTGTTCTCTATATTAAACACTTGTAATTCTTGGGCACTAAAAAGCCGGTGGAAATTCGTCTTTTAATTCCCTCAAAGATAGAAAAGTTGTGAGTCCAGGGATGGGCCGTGATTTGGCCGCTTTATGGGCGGTGCGGGTTGAGCTCTAACTCCTGAAGCTGGGGCATGGGATCCAGGAGTCAGACCGAAATACCCTGGTGTGCTTTGAAGGCAGACAAAGCCTTATGAAAGCTTCTAGAAGCAGATGTAAACCTGAATAGGTTCTAGGAACTACAGAAAATAAGTCACAGTTTGATAGACGAAAGATAAGGAATTTGAATTGGTTTATTTTCCTCTGGGAGAGGAGCCTAAGTCAATATGTCATCAGAAGTACCGATAATTGAAAACAAGGCAAAGGGAGGACGGATACGCCATTACGGGCAAGTGACAGTGGCAGAGGCCAAGAGACCACTCCTGCTTCCCGTGCAGACTGCCCCTAGAGGTCTCCCTTCAGGAACAGCACGCGGCACTGGGTTCAGAGCCAAGCGGGTCCAAGTTTGCATTTGGGACCGCGCTGGCCAGGCCAGCTTCTTCTCTCTCTGTGGCTCGGAGCCCTCATCTGTGACAGGGGTGATGATGATGTCCCAGGGTCACTGGGCTCAGACTCTGGCTCAAGAATAGTCGTGATCCTGTCAGGTCGTGGTGATGGTGGTGGTGGTGAAGATGTGATGACAGAGGTCAAGGTGGAGGTGATGGCGGAGGTGACAGTCGAGGTGACGATGGTGGCTCTGGCATCATCAGGGGTGTGACACAAACCAGCAGATGCAAATTTCAGCCCCAGCTCGTTTGCACAGGCCAACCCTTGGGCGCCAGTGCTCCCGGATCTGATGGGCAGATCCTGTGCTCCGTGGGAGGCAAAGAACCGCCCACAATTCTGCCCTCGGGGACCTCATCTTCCGAAGACTTTCTTCCTGTTTAACGAAGACAAAACGAACCCGGACCAGAGTGAGGTCACGCTGATCCCTGAGCCCAGCAAAGTTTTCTCAACTCCTGCTTGGTGATTCGATGAACTAATCAATACACGTCTGCGTCGACCTGACCCCAGTTTTCATTGCACTGTGGATGTAGTTGAATGTGGTTGATGAGCAGTACAAGGATACCAGAGCGATGGAACCTGCTCTGTGACAGCTTTCCCGAGATAACACGTCCTTTCGTGCCACACTCTGCTGAAACACCCAGGAACGCCGACATGTCGAGGCCGAAGCTGTGTGCCCTTGCTGCCTCTTGCTTGTGAAAATGGCCTTTGAGGGGTCAAGGAGGAGCCTCCCCAGCCCCATCCCCAGGGAAGGGTTTCAAAGGGCCCCTCCTGTAATCACAGCGGCCACATAACTTAGCACTTGGTGCACACCAAGCTCTCTGTGTGTCATGATGAACCTTCCTGACATCCCAGAGGCGCAGGAAAACTACTTTCCTCACTCTGCCGGAGAGTCAGAGCCTCAGAGCGGTTAAGAAATCTGCCCTGGGTTGAGCCGGTAAGAGGAGAGGCTGGAAGTGAACTCACGTCTGTGGCTCCTCCCTGCTCACCCCTCTGCCCTGCATGTGCCTGGAGCAGTGCACAACACCAGCGTCCCGCCAGGGGTAATCCTAGGGATGTGAGACAGCTAAAATGGCCCACGCTCCAGGCAAACCAAGACCGGCCGGTTCAGACCAAGCCAGCTGAGAGCAGCCGCTCACCCCACTGACTTACTCGTGGCCAGACCCACTTACTCTGCCCTGATGGCCAAAGAGTTAGTGCTGTGATTTGCACAGTGCTAGCAACCCAACTGCTTCCCCCTCCACACACACAAAATTTTACATGCAATCCTAATATGTGAAGCTTATATAAAGTTAAGTGACATGTGTTAGTACCCATTTGTCCTGTAAGTTCACATCTATAGCACGCAGTAAAGAACGAATGGGAACAGAGGGGGTCCCCGCGTGAGCACTGGGGTTAGAATCGGGAGCTCGGGGCGGCATCCACCGGCTAACGGCCTCAGCGTCAGTTAACGTCACTGGCCCCAGATTTACTGGCTCCCAAGACGCTCCCTGAGGAGCGCACCCTGGCCCACACTGTCCTGCGGACGTGAGCAGGACTGTGTGGCCCCATGACTTGGGGGCCAGGACTCGGCCTTAGGACAGTGGTCAGGGGCAGCCTCGTGGGGGCCAACCCAGCGGACCTGACCCCAAAGACAATGTGTCCCCCCCTCAGATCATTGATACTTAGGTTATTACAGCCGAGGGTTTGCTTTGTAATTACATCTAAAGGAGTTTGAGGCAATCTACTGGAAGGAAGGAAATCTGAATCAGGGGTTGCCAGGACCCCGTCCTGTGCCCCCGTGCCCCAGGGCGGCTCTGGTCAACCAGAATGCGCCCTTCAGAAGTCAGCCGCTTCCCCGCCTGAGCCGGTCTCAGCCCATCTGCTGGTCTGGACTCTGCAGGGCCCCTGAGCCTGCTCATTGCAGCTTCCTCAGCAGGAGGCCCCGGGCCTCCACACCCTTCCTGGTCCCTGATCAGCAGGGCCCTGAAGATGCATGGGTCTGAGGGGCGTTCCAGTAAGGTCTGGAGCCTAGGAATTCTTTAACAGGGAGTCCCGGCCCGTGGGGGAGCACCTGGCTGCGTCTCCAAAACTCAGAGCACCTGCTGGGGACGGGAGCGCCCCCCGGCCTCCCCCTTCCGTTTCCCCGACTCGGGTTTCCTCCGGGTCCCAGTGCCCCGTGGGGTCCCTCCAGGCCCCAGTTTTCTCTCTCACCTCATTCTGCCCCAGGAGGCACCTGGCCTCGTTCTCTGCCCTGGATTCTTGCTGTGCCCTCCCCCCAACGCCTTCTCTGGGTCCCCCCACCCCCTGCCGGCTCTGCACCCTGCCCCCCATGTTCCCCTGGTGCCTCCCTCTCACGCTGGTTCCCACACTCCTTGCTGAGCGCTATTTAAATTCTGGGTTTTGTCCTCTGGTTAATTTCCTCATCTGCTTGGCATAATGCCAAAGAATATTCTTTCCGAATAAAAAATGGTAAAGGCCGTTATTTGTCTCCTAAGAATTCTATGTAAATGCAGCACAGCACGTGCTCTGGGGGGGGGGGGGGATGTTCATAAAGCTACTTCTGTTATCAGTTACTAACCTCAGCTTCCAGATCTAGATAACTCTTGCTTCTAAAAGCCCTGCAGAGTCACTGTAGAATATTTGGGAAACGCAGAGCATATAAAAAGAAAAGAACCCATTGTGCCACCAGACGTTTCGGGACCTCTCCCGAGGCTGTGTTCTCGTGTGTGTGTGCGTGTGTGGCTCTCTTTTATTTACATAATTCTTTATCCTGATCATTTCACTCAGCATTACGTCAGCCGTACTTTCCGATAGAACGTGAAGTCGTCTTCAGAAACATGATTTTAGTGCCAACATAACGTTCCGTCCTGGAGACTAGCTCAAATGGAGTCATTTCGTCATTTATGTGATATTTCTCCTAATCCCGTTTCTCTGCAATACGTAACAGGAGAGGAGCCTCCCTGGCCGTGGCTCTTTGCTTGCAAAGTGGCCGCGCAGGTCAGGGGTTTGGCTCGCCGTAGGCGTGAGCTCACTCGTGAAAAGGGCCCGAACGGTGTTAGAAGGGCACTTTATAAATGCTCTTATTATTATGCTCCCTGTTATTGTTTCCCTAAGAGCGGTTCCTGGAAACGGCTTTCTGGGTCAGAGGGCACGCGTTTGCCAAACCACTTTCCGCCAGGGCCGTGTGGGTGCACATTCCGGACAGGGCGCCCCCTCGCGACCCCCGGCCAGAGCTACCGCACAAAACCCCTCCATAGGTAGACACACAGTTGTAGCAGAGAATACCGAGAGGGGCGCCTGGGTGGCTCAGCCCTTGGAGCATCTGACCCTTGGCTTTGGCTCAGGTCATGATCTCACGGTTCGTAGGTTCGAGCCCCGCACCGGGCTCTGTGCTGACGGTGCGGTGCCTGCTCGAGATTCTCTCTCTCCCTCTCTCTCTCTCTCTGCCGCTCCCCTGCTCCCTCTCTCTCTCTCTTTCTCAAAATAAAGAAATAAACTTAAAAAAAACCAGAGGGAAACCCAGTTTCCCTCGTGGCAACTTCTTGCAAAATTATAGGAGTGTCACAACCAGGACGTGCACGCTGAGTTGACCCAACACCTCACTCGGGTTTCGCCCGCTTAATCATGCTTGTTCGCATGTGCGTATTGCGTTGTATACATGTTTGTCAAACGCACAGATTCTCATTGCCACCCCCCGATCACCCCTTTTGAGACCCCACCCCCCACTCATCCTCCCCTCTCCTGCCGCCACCCACCCAGTCCCCAGCTCCTGGCTGACGCTAATCCGTTCTCCGTGTCTAAAGTTTTGTCATCTCAGGGGTGTCATCTGAATGGAATCACACAGTATGGAACCTTCGGGGATTGGCTTTTATTCACTTGGCACGAATCCCTCCGGATTCATCCGGTCGTTGTGTGGACCGGTAATTTATTTCTGTTTCCTGCTAAGCGGTGTTCCGTGGTGTGGACGGACCCCAGCGTGCTGGCGTTCACCCGTCGAAGGGCGCGTTCGTCGCTTCCAGATTTTGGCCGTCTATCACTCTTTCGCCATCGTCAATTTGGTTATTCCCTTCTATTTTCTTGGAGGCCGATATGGCTATTTTTAGAAGTCCGTACCGTTGTTTTGGTGGAGTACAGATTTTTCATGTCAGCGGGACATTTATAATTAATGAACATCATCATCAATTACAAGAGTAAATACAAGTTAACACTGAGATTTAAAATGCCCCGGGGGGCTGAGATCAACAGCCGGTGTGAACAGAGCGAGGGGGGTTGGGGGGGCCAGAAGCAAGCGTCCCGGAAGCATCCATCCAGTTCTGATTAACCAGAGGAGGCCACACGGAACATTCCCTGTGTGGAGAAGCAGAGCTCACCCGTTGCTCCGCGGGAAGGGGGACTTGGTGGAAGAGGAAAGCGTCTTCCCTCCCTGTGCTAGGACCCCAGCAGTGTGGTGTCCGTGACTCAGTATCCTCAGCGGAAGCCCGTAACATCCCTTGGGGGGCAACACCGCAGGAGAATCATAATGAGGACAATTTTGCCTGAGATTCGTTACCCCCAGGTTCTAAGCAGCTCTGTGAAAACTGTTGCTAAGGCAATTGAGTAAAAAATTTCACAGGCGCCATACACGGGAACAGCAAGTCAATGAACGTGATTGCATGTTTTACAACAGCCAACCCCGAAAGCACGACATGTCTGACACCGAGAGGTTTTTAATGATTTTCAGGGGTTCCGGGGACGTTTTCCGTGACTTTGGAAGGTGACTAACGCCGTCTGGTTTGCCAGCTTCGTGAGACTGCGCGCGCCCCGATCAGGATGGTGGCCGGCCTCGCGGAGGAGATCCCCGGGGACGCTCAGCTCCCTCGGGAGGCCACCCCCGCCACCCCCACCCTGCCTGGTCCCTAGTCCCCTCCCGACATCTGCAGATTGAACTTTTCTTCTGTGATGGTGGCGGTCGTCGTCTTTCCCAGGCTGCAAAACTCAGCCCAAACCCACGCAGCCACTTGGTTATCTTACTTGTCCGGATGGGGAGCATTTCATAATGCAAAACCACAGATATCTGCGCAGGACACCCAGCTTCTAGTGGTCACTGACTTCGTGCCAGTCCACCCGAGAATGTGACAAGCCCAGCAAGAGTCGTTCTCAGCAGCTGCGGGGAAGCGCCTCGGCCGGGCCCCCGCCTCCCCGAGCGGGTGTGGGAGACCCGGGAGGACAGGGTGCAGGAGATCTGGAAGGACAGGGTGCAGGGCCTGGGGGGGCGCTGGGGTGCGGGACACCCGGAAGGGCGCGGCGCGAGGCCTGGGGGGGGCACCTACAGGCCTGAGCCCTCGGCGGCTCTCCTACTCCTGCCCAAGAGCCCGACGGCTCCCAAGAGTGGGTCATTTCCTCGGAGACGGTGCCAGCCACAGCTGGCAGAGCAAGGCCCGCGGGCAGGAAGCCGCAAGTCATGTGTGTGAAGGCCATGAAGACGCCGTCAGCCCGCTTCTGCGCACCTGCCCCCTCCGGAGCCCAAGCACCCACCCGCCCTGCGGCCCTCCCCGGGCAGCCCGGCTGGTTCTGTGCACCGGGACCGCGGGGCCCAGCCCGGGGCTGTGCACCCCCCATGCTTTGTCATCATCCTTACCCGAGGGGAAAGTGGAAACAAAAGGAGAGCAGACGGTGGACATTAAGACCAGCTTTCCTCAAACATTGCTTTGTCTGTGAATCGCACGTGAATGTGTCATGAGGCATAATACATCCTTCAACGGTCCCCGGTATCTGGCCAACGTGGGATGCAGCCCCCCCTCTCCCGCCCCCGCCACAGGCATCTGGCATTTCCTGAGCGTCCACCACCCGCTGGACCCGCGCCAGGCTCTGGGCACGGCAGAGCGAGACACGGATGGTGTGGCGGCCACGGCCACCTGTGGTCAGGGCTGGGGTGGACGTGGAAGCAGGGGCCGGGCCTGCCTTGACACAGCCAGATGCGGAGCAGGGCTGGGAGCCCGGGGAGGGGTGCGGACGTGCGGGGACCGGGGCGCACACCAGCCACCGCCTTCCTCCGCTGGAGTAGGAGCTTCGTCAAGCCTGTGAGTCACAGCCTGGCCGCTGGCCGCTGCCCGCGCCATGCACACTGCTGCCGAGTTGAAGAATTGGCCACCAAAGGTGTCTCGCCAGGCCAGTCCCTCCGTACTGTTGGGCGTAACACCACGCCTCTCGGGTTCACGGAGCCAGGTGTGGTGACGCAGGAGTGGTCCGGGTGAGAGGTGACAGCCGGAAACGGGAGGGGGACACGAAGGAGCCCTGGCAGCTTGCCACTGGCCGAGGATGAGGAAGCCCAAACTCCCAGGCCCTCTGAGTAGGGGGAAGAACCTTCTGGAAAAGGTCCGGGCTGCCCCCATCTGTCGGTGAACTCCTCATCACCTCTGCTGGTCTCGCCGAAGCCTGGAGCCCCCCCCGCCGTACCCCATCCCCGTGTCACTGCTGGCCCACGTCCTGTTTCCCAGTCAGTGCACCCGTCGAAATCCTGTTTCTGCTCCGGAACATCCCAGGCGGCTCATCACTGTCACTGGGGTCTCCTCTCCTCGCGGGTTGCCCGCCCACATCCGCACCGCGCGCTTCCTGCCGGATACACAGCTTCATCGCTCCGTGGAAGGTCCTGGTTGAAAGCTCCCGGAGGGGACTTGGGAGCAGCGCTGTCCTGCGCGTGGGTTTGCAGGAAGACCACACACAGAGTGCCCTCCGGGAGCCGCGGTTCAGCCACGATCAAATCTTCACCCGCCTAGCGTTGTAGCGGGGAACTCGTTTGCCTGGAGCTGGCGCTGCGGCCCGGAGACCCCGTCCACCCCCCTGCCTTTGGCAGGCAAGCAGCACAGTGTGGCTGGAAGCCGGGACCTCGGGGGTCCCTCCCCGCACGCTCCCTCCACGAGCCTCTGAAAGGGGAGTCCGGGGAGAGCGGGGAAAACACAGACCAGGGCCCTCTGTGAACAGAATCACATTCCGGGAAGAGGCCTCTGGACCCAGAATCAGAGAGAAGCCACACCCCGTCCTCTAGAACCGGCCCATCCTGTGTCTGTAACCCGCAGACCACCCGGTCGCGGGTTTGGCGGCCGATGGCCACCCTCTGCAGCCACCAGCCCTGCTCCTCTAAGTATGTCGGTCGAGGTGCTTTTCATACTTGGAAACAGAAGTGGGGTTATGTCAGTTCAAGAGGCTCAGGGTTCGCGGTGGACGGATGTGAGGAGGTGCGTACGGGCGTGTCCCGATCTGGGGCTGCGGGAAATGTGCTGGACAGCTAGCGGGTGGAGATGCCCTGCGCTCTGACGGGTGTGCATTGGCCACTGCCGTCCCTGCGCCTTGAACCTGAGTCCCCACCTGTAAGGACAGGCCTGGAGGACGCCTGTCAGGAAGGAGCCCCGCTCAGCCAACCTGGCCAGAGCCCCGGGTCTCAGCCCTGGGCGGCCCAATAGGAATGGGTCAAGGCTGGTCCCAACTGTGAGCTGAGCCAGAAAGTCCAGTCAACCTGGGCTCCAGTGACACCTGCCTCTCTAACTCGTCCTGACCGACTGTTGATCAGTGCCACAAAGCAGCAGGACCGTCCTGCTGTGAGCTTGGGGATCCCCCTCCCAACCCCTGCTTCCGTCTTTGCCTTTCTGGAGTCAAGCATTGCTCCCTCCCCAAGAAACAGTGAAGCAGAGAACTGGGTTAGATGTTCCTTCTTCAAGCCCTGGAAATCCCACAGGCTGTAAATTTGAAGTCCTACGAAAACAAAACTGGGTGCCAAACAAAATGGGGCGGGAGGTCATCCGGTGCGTTTGGCAACCCAGAGCTCCCGGGAGACCGGCACCCAGAAGCGCGGGATTCCAGAGCCAGCGGGAACCGTGAGGTCCGTGCGCAGTGGAGACGGCTGGCGTTGGGGTTGTGTGGAAACACGGTGTCCGAATGATGCCTTCAGCCACCCGCCCTCCCGTGTCGCTCCTCACGGACCCGGGAGCAGGTCGCCTGATGCAATCGGTGCCATCTGCAGAATGGCAAACCGAGGCTCCAAGGTTCCCGTCTTCCCGGTGAGGGGTGGGGAGGGCGAGAGAGGAGCCGGTGGGCAGAGGGAGTAGCCGGTGGGGACAAGCCCTGCCCTGCCCTGCCCTGTCGCTGGAAGGAGGCTGGTGTGAGTGCAGGCACGGAATGACACCCACAACCTGGGAATCTAGGTGCTGCGGCCAGGTGTGTGCACGGGGCGGGGCGGCCCTGGACGCGTTCCGACCGCCACTGGCTGGTGGGGCCTGAGGGGGCCTCTTTGGCTTTGATCCCGGCATGGGGCTGGGCTTGTGGCCCCCGTGCCCCTCATCGGTTATGCGGCAGCAGGAAGGTTCTAGACACGGAAGCTCCCGCTGGCATCACAGGCCCCAGCCGAACAAGAAGATTAGTATCCAGCAGGCGAGAGATGGGTCCTCGTGTGTTTCTCGTGTCTTGCTCTAATATCACGGTGCTGCCAGTCAAACCGCGCGAAAGGGTCTAGGGGGACCCACGTCGCTTACTTACGAGCATCGGGCGCTGCCTCGAGCCAGATGGAAATACAAAATCTGTGTTTTTCTGTGGGCTTCCTCCCTGTACGTCTCCCGTTTACATTTCCTGTTTCCAGCACTCTTTCTTGGCTGCACAAAAGGGAAAGGATTTGCAGAATGATTCGGTGTGGGAACCAAAAGCCACGGGGCCCCCTGGCAAGGCTGCCCGGGATTGGGGGGGGGGGGGTCTCCCGAGCCGAAAAAGCTTCTCCCACAGCCAGGAGCACCTGACCTCAGCTGGGGAGCCTCTCCTGCCACCAGCGAAGAACCCCGTCCCAGCCCTGCCACCATCAGGCACGCCCGTCGCTGTGCCCCAGCCTCTCACCTGCTCGTGGCATATTCGGTCAGGGGAAAGCCTGGCTCTCACACACAAGACGTCATTAGCTGAAGGGGGGTGGGGGGGACTAGGAAGATGTCACAACCAGCACAAAAGGGAAATCCAAGGACCATACGCCTGCGTGCGGTGATCTTTTTTTTTTAATGTTTGTTTATTTTTGAGGGAAGGACAGAGCGTGAGTTGGGGAGGGGCAGAGAGAGGGAGACCCAGAATCGGAAGCGGGCTCCAGGCTCTGAGCTGTCAGCACAGAGCCCGACGCAGGGCTCGAACTCACGAACCGTGAGATCACGGCCTGAGACGGAGTGGGACGCTTAGCCCACTGAGGCGCCCAGGCGCCCCTTGCTTGCGGTAATCTTGAAGCAGAATCACAAGGGGACGCGGCGTGACCTTCCAGTGGAGACACCCAGCGTCATCTGTTTTGTTTACCCCGGATTTCCTTCCGGCCTCCTGGCCTGTTGTCAAAAATCACCTCGACGGGGGGTTATTCTGGGTCTGGAGCGAGGCTGGCCTCGCTCGGTGTGGCTGGGTAGCTTCCACGGGGCAGCAGGCGGGCGGGGGCGCCCCGTGAGCCTGCCTGACCTCGTCTCAGCGGGAGACCCCATACGTGCATTTTTTCAAGCTTCTGTGATTAGCTGTCCCGAGGCCAGGCGGGCGAGCAGGACAGTGTCTCTCTTCCAGCGGCCACAGGCGGCACTTAGATGCCGGTGAAGCCTCTGTGGACAAGCACAGGAGACACCCCCCTGGACCACGTTCCCGTCCACCGATTGTGGGCTGAGTGAGCCCATGAAGCTGTCTGTGTTCCAGCTAAAAAGAGTCACGGTCTGAACGCTGTCTGAGCGAGGCCGTCAGAAGCCCGTCCCCGGGAGTCTGCCCCTTGGCGTGGAGGTAGTTTTCGTCCCGTTCTCTGGGGCTCCGAGGTGGCCCTTCTGGGCGGAATCACAGCCTGGCCTCTGGCTGATGCAGAGACACGGCATAGACGTGACTCTGCCCAGTTCTGCCCATTCCCATAGAAGAGAAATTTGAAGCGCGGAGAAGCTTGCCCGGGGTCGGAGAGGTCAGAGGCAGCGCGTCAGCGTCCCCCAGGCGCCCCGGTTCCCACACTGTCACCCCAACCGCTGCAACAGGAAATCCCCGCCCACGGGCCGGCTGCGCTGGGCAGAGTCAGAGGAGCCCTCCCTGTCTCAACGGGCTGCGTTCATGCATCTTCGGGGACGCAAATGTCCACGCCCCTCCTCAGTCCAGCCTCCAGGAGCCCACGGCGGAAGCTGGCTTTCCAGAAGAAGCTGGAGAGAAAGAATCTCGGAGACCGCCCCTGCCTGTGAACGCTGCAGGCTGGCACAGGGCCCCGACCCGCCGTGGGGAGCCTCCGTGCACATGAGCCGCGTGGGCGGCGACCTCTATGAAGGTGTCGCGTCTGCCCTGACGACGACACGGGTGCCCCTTCTCCTGGTCTGAGGCAGCCCACCCAGCCCACCCAGGCCCCCGGGAGGGACCTTGCTGTGGTCAGTCAGGGAGGGAGGAGCGCGGGGCTCACGGCAGCCGGGAGACCCCCGGCTCCTAACCCAAAGTTCCCGGGGCCCAGCCCAGACCCTCTGCCTCAGAATCCTCGTGCCGGGGCCCAGACATCGGCATTCTTCCACCGAACACACCCTTGGAGGAACATCTCGTCAGCAGTGCCAGGGGGAGAAGTGACTCTCCGTTCCCCTCTGCGAACGCCCTCGCCTGCCTCCTTTGTGCACCCCTGCCCTTCACCGGGGCCTGGAAGAAAGCCCCTAGTCAACCTCACAGAGGTTCAGGACGAGAACGTCAGAAGTGGTGCTGTGCCGGTGGGCGAATCGCCAGGACCCCAGACCCAGCCCTGCCGGGCCTGCCCGCTCACGGCACGGCCAGAAAAGCCGAGGCATAGACTGTGGCGCTCGGGCCTGCGCTGGGGTCACTGGGGATGTGCCGTCGTGAAAATGCGGGCCTGGCACATGTCAGATAAAGGCGAGGCTCCTCTCCAGGGGGCGGGGAGGCTTCGTAATGCAGCCAGCAGTGGGGGGAGGGGCATCCAGAAAGCAGGGGTGGCTCCGATCGGAGGACCCGGGGAGGGGCGCCACGGCCTGGAGCGAAGCGGGGGCGGCCCCCGGCGAGGCCCCAGGCCGGAACCCCCCCACAGCCAGCTAGGACGCGGCCACACGGGCAGCCAGAGTCCCTGCTGCACAGGAGAGTGGCACGGCCGTGTCCGAGTCCCAAGGCTGGGAACTAGGGCAGGACCAGGAGCGGGGACAGTGCAGGGGCCACTGCAGGTCGCCAGGCTGAGCCAGGGCAGCGGCCACCAGCGCGGGGCGGGCCACCAGCGCCGTGACTGCGGGTGCAGATAGGCCGGCGGGGAGAGGGCGCGCTGGCTGGGCCTCAGCGTGGCCAGGCCAGCAGCGCACGGCGAGTGGCGTTGGTCACAGAAAGGCGAGGTGCACCGGGGAGAGTATTCACTGCGTCCTGTAAAGAGAGACCCAGAGGGTCTTAGAAGAGAAAGTGGTGCTCTGGGCACCGGAAGATGCCCACCCATCCCAGGGCTGCTTCTCGCCACGCAGGGACGAGGGGAGGGGCGGTCAGCCAGGGACGATGTGGAAGGAAAACGTCCAGTGGGTGGAGACGGGGGCTTTGCCGTGGACTGTCCACACCCCGTCAGCCACGGAGATCGGCCGCTCCCGGGGAGGGATTCAGAGCAGAGACTCACAGTCGGGACCCCTTGGACAGAAGACGCTGATGCAAACGTGTTTCTCCCCCGTTCCCGGGGCGGGACCCCCCGGGCGCTGTGCACCTGCCCGCGTGCTACGTGTTTTGCTGTGGAGACCGCTGGTTGGCCGGTTCGCTTTGGCTTTTCCCGTGGTGATGCCCCCTTGGATTTAGTCCTACAGCCTCAGCCCCCCGAAGTCCACAAGGGCAACCTTTTTTTTATTTAAGTTAATCACCTTTAACAAACTCTTTTCCATAACGGTCTCCAGGAGTCATTGGAGACTCCCCGCAATGCCGTGTCACGAAACCGAGGGGGTCTGCCTGCGCGTCAGACGTCACCGATGGTGACCGTCCCCCGCAGGTGTGCGCCACGGGTGAGAGCTTTACCTCTCGCGACATTTTCCAAGACACAAAAGAAAAACTGAAGTTTTCACAGTCCGCGTGGATGGGCTGAATGAAAACACATTCTTCCAGCATCTCGTGCCCACAGTTCTATGGTCTCTCTTTACGGTGAACCTGCAGGCTGGGCGGGAGGCAGGGCTGGAGGCGCCTGACGTCGCCATGGAAACCGGCCCGCCGCCCCGCCCGCCCGTCACCTCCCTGTTGCTTGTGTCTTACAGGTGGTTTTCAGCAAATACTGCAACTCCAGTGACATCATGGATCTGTTCTGCATTGCCACCGGCCTGCCTCGGTGAGTGATCTGGACGCCCCGCTGCCGGCCAGGCCTCGCCAGGCCAGTTCACCTCGAGGGGAAGGCGCCTGGGAAGGAAGGGCGAGCCGCCAAGGCTGAGGACGACAGGCGCACCAGGGCCCGGTGGGCTCGGTTCACACGTGGGAGCCCTTTCGGATCCGTGAATGAGACCCCGCGGGCCTGGGCCACGGCCTGTGTTCATGGAGGAAACCGCTGGGCAGAATTAGGCAGAAATCACCGTCTTCCGAGGGGTTTTTCTCCTTCTGTTTATTTGCTTTCGAAGAAAGGCCAAAGGAGGGTGGTTGTGTTTTGGCTTTAACACAGGTGAGATTTTTCCATCTCGGGACGGGGTCTGGTGGCCACGGGGCAACGTTTGGGAAGACGGGTTGAGAGTAGTTGAAAAGGCCAGTGACCCCCTCCCGGAATCATCACAATTCCAGAAGAGCTATTTCCCCCAATCAACAGTCTGTCTGAGTGCAGTCTTTCTCCTGACTTTTTTTAATATTTATTTATTTTGGGGGAGAGCGCAAGCGAGAGAAGGGCAGAGAGAGGTGGACACAGGATCCGAGGCGGGCTTTGCTCTGACGGTCTGACAGCAACAAGCCCAACGTGGGGCTCGGGCTCACGAACGGTGAGATCGTGACCTGAGCCGAAGTCGGACGCTCATCCGGCTGAGCCACCCAGGCGCCCCTCTCTCCTAACTTTCTGATTGTAAAGAGTGGTCAGGAGTGGCCGTGGCGTGGCATCTCACTCCAGAGCTGTGGCCCCGGTCAAGGGCCGGGACGGAACACCAGGAGCGTCTCACAGGCAGGGGAGGAAACTACGTGCCTGGAACGGCAACGAATGGCAGTTTGTAGCTGCAAAACTGGCCCACAGTCCCGGGCATCTTTCCCTGACCATTGTGCTGATCAATACACGTGTATAATTCTTGAGAACAGCCCAGGATCTGGGTATCACCCCCCACAACCCCATGCACGCCACAGAAGGGCAGAGAAGCTTAAATAACATGGTCAAGGCCACACGGCTTAGGCGAGACCCCAGGGGCGAGAGGTCGGGGGAAGATTCAGCTCACCCACTCGAAACTGCTTCGTAGGAGAGCGTGCCCCGCTTACACAGGCCCCCACAGTGCGGTCGGGGAGCAAACCGAACTCGTCGCTGGCCAACATAAACGCTCCTTGCTGTCTCGCTGCCATCTCCTTGATCTCCCGACTCCGTAACTTAGACTTCCTCCGATTCCCATTTTATTTTATTTTTTTTTTTCAACGTTTTTTTTTATTTATTTTTGGGACAGAGAGAGACAGAGCATGAACGGGGGAGGGGCAGAGAGAGAAGGAGACACAGAATCGGAAACAGGCTCCAGGCTCCGAGCCATCAGCCCAGAGCCTGACGCGGGGCTCGAACTCACGGACCGCGAGATCGTGACCTGGCTGAAGTCGGACGCTTAACCGACTGCGCCACCCAGGCGCCCCCGATTCCCATTTTAAATTACTTAAAAATGGGGGCACCTGGGTGGCTCAGTCGGTTAAGCAGCTGACTCTTGATTTTGGCTCAGGTCACGATCTCACGGTTTGTGCGACGGAGCCCCGTGTTGGGCTCTGCGCAGACAGTGCAGAGCCTGCTTGGGATTCTCTCTGTTCCTCCCCACCTTGTGCTCACTCTCTCTCTCTCTCAAAATAAAATAAACTTGAACAAGAATTATTTTAAGTTACTTAAAAAAGGACAAGGTAAACCCCCCTTGGAATTACGCACGGCCGCTCGTGTGTTACAAACGCAAGTGTCGTGTCTGGGAGCCGGACTGGCCCCGGGACCCCTGTTGCCCTTTTGCGCGTGGGGACACTGACGCGGTGTATCTTCCAGGAACACAACCATCTCTCTGCTGACCGCGGATGACGCCATGGTGTCCATCGACCCCACCATGCCTGCCAATTCAGAACGGTAAGCGGCAGCCAGCCGGCCTCGGCAGCTCGGTGTTCTTGGGGCGTCTCTGACGCTTCTCTACACGCGCGGGAGGGGCTCTAGGTTGTCCTTGCAATTTGCTGCTGTAGGAAAATCCGAATTTAAGCCAAAGATGGGGTAGGGGCGGGGGGGGGGGGCGAGGGAGGCTTGTTCCTTTGCAGACCAGTCCCTCCCCAAGACAGTCACATTTGCAACAGTGCTCAGGAGGGCTCGCTCTCAACGAGAGTCCTCTGAGGAGCCACGGATGGGGAAACTGAGGCACAGAAGGCAGGCGAGGAGCAGTGAAGCCAGGTCCCGGGGCCCTGCACTGACGGCCCCACTGTCTGCCTCCAGAAGGTTCCCTGACCACAGCCCCGGGGGTGTTGCGTTCACACTGGAGCCAGATCTGGTGGTGGCCTGGTGGTGGCCCGGTGCTGCCTGCCCAGACCAGTGTGCACAGGAGGCGGGGCGGGGGGGAAGGGTGGCCTGGGGGCCTGAGGAGCCGTTGCGGGAGACCTGGAAAGGGAAAGGGACATTTGCGAACATGAACATTCATAAAATCGGCCAAGCCTGCAGTATGGCGGGAAGAAGGACAAGGCCTCTGGGCAGGGGCCCCTCCCCTCCCTGAGCAGCCCCCTGGCCCAGCCACCTACCGAGTCCCCGGGGCCTCTGCTCTGTGTCTGCACCTGGGCAAGGTGGGCGAGCAGGGGCCACGGGGTACGCCCCTCAAGACCCCCCCCCAGCCCCTCTCCCACTCCTGCTTCCCACTGAACATCTGCT
>NW_026059890.1:0-29946 GCF_023721935.1 Panthera uncia | reverse complement strand
CTGACATTCCCCACCCCGGTGGCGGTGTGAGCGCTCCCGGTATCCCCGCCCCAGTGGGGGTGTGAGTGGTCCCGATATCCCCACCCTGGTGGCAGTGTGAATGTCCCTGACATTCCCCACCCCAGTGGTGGTGTGAGTGCTCCCGGTATCCCCATCCCGATGGGGGTGTGAGTGCTCCCGATATCCCCACCCTGTTGGCAGTGTGAACGTCCCTGACATTCCCCATCCCGGTGGCGGTGTGAACGTCCCTGGCTGTTACTCCGGGGTAGGTTGGGTGGGATGAAGCGGGCAGGTTGGAAGAGTGAGCGTGGCTTCCCCCCAGGCACTTTATGAGCTGGTGAAATGCAATTTCAACGCAGAGGAGGCTCTGCGGAGGCTGCGATTCAACGTGAAGGTGATCCGAGGTGAGTGTGCACGCCAGCTCTTCCCGCTCTCTCTCTTGTCACGTCCTGGGCACTGCTGATGCCTTTGTGCCCTCCCTCCTGCTTGCAGATGGGTTCTGTGCTTGGAGCGAGGAGGAGTGCAGGAACTTTGAGCATGGCTTCCGAGTGCACGGGAAGAACTTCCACCTGATCCAGGCCAACAAGGTGAGGGTGTGGCCTGCCCTGCTCCCGCCGGGGCTCCACCAGCTACACCTTGGGGCTGCGAGCGGCTTGGGAGCCCAGGCACGTCGCCTTCACCCCCCAGCGAGCTTGAGACTCACCAGGCCCAGGGCGGGCCCCTCTGAGCCATGGCTGAAGCCCTGTCGCCTGCCTCTGGCTTGCCACACGTCCCTTGATGTCTTGCTCTGGTTCCTCTGCTGACGTTTGCTGGGCCACCTTCCAGTCCCCAAGAGAAGGCTCCAGTTTGGGGAGAGACATTGCCTCGAGGTGGACTCTAGCAGTCTTGTCCGCTCGCGATTCCTCGGTACTGCCCTGCTGTTCCTTGAAGTAGAGCCTGTTGGTTGGTGTGGTGCCCACCCCCAGCCTGGACTCCACCCTCCGCCGCTTGCCTTGCGGTCTGAGGGTCTCTGCTTTCCTCAGAGGACCCACCCACGGCAAACAGTCATGAACAGGGGCACAGCCGAGTGCCAGGTTCCCCTGCCCTCCCCCCCCCAGGCCTGGGTCTCTGCTGGTCCCTGCATATCCCTCGGTGATGCCATCTGCCCGTGGCTTCGTGCGTCACGACTCCCAGATTGACCTCTTGGCAGAGCCTTGGCCCCGCTGGTGTGCAGCCTGGGACATCTACCTGGGCACATGCCTGTGGCTCCGTCTCACCGTGGCTCCCCTACCTCACCCGTCATCCAGTCTGCTGTCCTCTGTCTAGGGCTACTAGTGTGGCTCCTTCCCGCTGCTCATGGGGACGTACGTAGTAGAGAAGGGCCTGGCTGAGGCCAGGCTCGCATTCGGGCCTCGGCGTCTTCTCTCGGGAGGTTGGAGTGAATGAGGTGCCTGCTGGGGGCCAGGGGCCTGTGGAGAGTCAGGGGGCTGATGGTGCTCAGCTGACCATGCCCAGCGCTGTGACAGGCAGTGCTTGATTCTCTTGTCACATCTGTGCCCTGTGGCCTGATGCGGCTCCCTGCTCACTGCGTTTTCACCACAGCCCAGGCCGCTCTCATAAGCACGGCAGTCGGCACGGTGCCGTTGTTTCCTTTGCGTGCCGTCAGCCACGTGCCTGCCCACCCTGGTTCCGGCTGTGGCCTCCTTCTCCGGGCACTTCCAGTTTTTGCTGGATCTGGCCCCAGGAAGATTGCATAGGACTTCATCCCCTGGCAAGATGGGTGTGCGAAGGGGTCTCACTGAGAAGATGAGACCATCTACGTGTGCCCCTGTCCCTGCTGGTTTCCAGACTCATCCTGGGCACCAGTGTCTGGTCCCTCATCTTGGCCAACAGTGGTGTGGACTCTGGTGCCATTACCCTCTGCAGGCACAGCCCTGGGCTTGCCGTGGGCTGGTCCTCCAAAGTGGGAAGATGCCCTGTGTTGTCAAGAGAGGGTTTTTAAACATTTGTTTCTAACGCAAGTATAGTTGGCACGTGATATCCTATTGGTTTTGGGTTGGACAGTTCTGTGCATCAGTCAGCACTCACGCCAGTAACATAGTCACTTTCTGTTGCTCTGTAACCTTGTTACGCTTCGTTGACCATGTTCCCTGGGTTGTACATTTCATTCCTGTGACTTTTCTTCCCCACGAGAGGTTTTGTAAGTGGAGGGTCCAGCTCCCCGCCAGACGTATTTGTGTGCTTCCCTTCCCGGGATACCATACACACAAAGTTATTTTCGCTTTTCCCTGTTGTGGTGTTGAGCTGGGTTCATGAACCCGTGGCGTGTGCCTTAGTGGTGTCTGGTTTGCACTCGTGGGCAGCTCTCCCCTGCTGTTCGTGACCCTTTGCACTTGGTGGGAAAAGCAGGCTTCCGTCCCTGTGTCTGCACCAGCACCTTTGCTCCCCTCTCTGCTGGGCGACAAGGTGGATGCCGCTGCCTTTGGGAGCTAGTGGTCTGGAGTGAGGGAGGTGGGCACTGGATGTGTGGATCTGGGGTGAGTAATGGGGTTCTGGCTCCACACCAGTTAGGTGGTGGGATGGGGCGCCGTCCTGCTTCAGGAGAGGGGATGCCCCCCCGGGGGCGGGTTGGAAGCAGGCGATGGGGGCTGCAGGCAGAGTCTTGCTTTGTCCAGGAGCGACAGGGGCCAGGACCTGTCCCTGCTGTTCTGGAGGCAGAAGGGGCTGGCAGGTGAGGACAGTGGGGTCTGGGGGCCACGGTGACCGCTGGGCTCGCTCGCAGGTACGCACGCGGTCCGTGGGCGAATGTGTGGAGTACTACTACCTGTGGAAGAAGTCCGAGCGCTACGACTACTTCTCGCAGCAGACGAGGCTGGGCCGGAGGAAATACGGCCCGTCCGGAGCCACGTGCGTGCCGGGGGTGGGCATCCCAGGCGGACACCTCCCACCTGAGGCTGTGTCTCCCACAGCCCCTCACCGTATGCTCCCCCCACAGGGATGTAGACCAGGACCTGGACAGCAGTGACCCTGATGGCCGCCCCCACTCCTCACCGCCTCTGCCCCCTACTGCCGACAGCCTGGGCTCTGAGCAGGACCCCCTGGCACGGATGCACACAGGTGAGAATACGGGGTGGGTCCCTGCTCTTGGGGGAGCCCCCTCCTCACTGGTGCCCTGACATGGGCCCCAGGAGCTCTCAGGGCTGGGCTCGGGGAGCCAGCCGGTGCCCATCTACCCCAGTACGTTACCATACGTGGGCAGCCACATGCACGAGTGACCGTGGGGACTTGTTACGTGGAGGGGAACTTTGTGCCCCACGGCCTGAAGTGGGGGCCCCTCTGCAGGCCCCAGGTGCCATGTGGGAGGTCAGATGGGTGTCCAAGCCTCTCTGGCATCCTGGGCTTAGGGCCACACGAGAGCAAGACAGGGTCTGGCTCAGGACTGAGTTTCTGACAGAGGCCACAGAGATAACGGTGGGGACCTTGGTTCTGGGAGCCTGTGGTCCTGTGGGCTTTAGATCGTCCCTCGTTCCTGAATCTGGCAGGTTTCATGGTTTGTCTGAAAGGGGGACCACATCTACCTACCCCCCGGGACTGCTCGTCATGAACCTGTGCACAAAGGTTTCTCAAATTCCATGTTTAGCTGTACTTTGCATCCAGGCGTTTTCCTTTGAACCTGTTTCGTTCTGATCTGGTTTAAAAAATGGGGGTCAGTACTTCCCAGGGCAGGTTGCCCAGGCACACAGTTTCAGTACGACCGGTTTCCTTTGTGTCTGTATGTATTTTCTGTCTTTGCATGAAAACGCCTTTTTGCAGAGGGGTCCACAGGCTTTGCTGGGCCCCGCAAAGATTGGGCAGGAGCCCTGCACAGGTTGTAGGAGGCATAAGTGTGATTTTAACTGAGTGCACCTGAGCCAGGATGGCTCTGGGTCCCAGGAGGGCTGGTGTGGGGTGCCATTGGGGGCCCGGCCTCAGCTGTGTTCTCCCCCGCAGAGCCGCTGAGCGTAGACAGCGCGGCCGGCAGTCTTGGTGAGCCTGGGGAGAGCTCCGACAGCCTCCCGTCCTCGGAGCCAGGGCCTTGTCCGTTTCAGCAGCTGGACACGCCCCCAGCTGTGCCCCTGCCCAGGCGGCCCCCAGCCCTGGCCGAACCAGCCTTCTACCCCCCGGCCACAGCCACTCCGGAGCCCAGCACCAGCCCGAGATTGGCTGTGGACTTGGCCCTGCCGGGGGCCCTCCCCGAGGAGCTGCCCCTCATCTCTAGCCACGTGGATATGAATGGAGAGTCTGAGGAGGCTGTGGCCCCAGCACAGGTGTCCTTGTCGGTCACTGAGTTTGGACTCATCGGCATTGGGGACGTGAATCCCTTCCTGGCCGCCCACCCAGCGTGCCCAGCCCCCGGGCTGCACTCGGAGCCCCTGTCACAGTGAGTGCGGCCCCTGCCCCGGGTCCCCATGCCCAGCTGGAGTGTCCCCCAGCCTTAGGCTGAGCTTTGGAGAGGGGAGGGATGTGCCCCGAGGGCCCGAGGATGGCATGGCCATGTGGAGCAGGCTCTGTTGGTTTCTTTACTTTTATTCTCTACTTTTAATTTGGCTTATTTATTTTTTTGACTAGGTAATACACTCATATGGTTCAAAACCCAAAAAGGTACAAACGGGGCCAGTGCCAGGCTCCTCCCACCCCTGCCCCGGCCACCAGCCCTCCCCAGGCGCCAAGGACAGTGCTGCCTTGGGGAGCCTGTCAGCCAGCACGAGTGAAAACACGGTCTGCTGGGGGCGGCAAGGTCGGGAGCCACGGTTTCAGCCCACGGCGCCGAGGCCGTGCCTTCGGTGGGACTGGACTGACCCTCACCCTCTCTCGGTCTCTCCCCTGCAGCTGTAACGTGATGACGTGTTGAGCTCTGGCCGTGGGCGGCACGTGTGGCCCGGACAGGACGCGGGGCCACCGCGGGGCCTGCCTCTGCCAGTCTTCCCGACCCCTCCCCTCCTCGTGGGTCCCGGGTCACGCCGCCTCTGCTTCAGAACGCGTCAAGGACGGGGGTGAGCGGTGGCTGGGACGCTGCCCTGCCCTCCTCACACACAGACTGGCGCTCTCAGTGCCCAGCACCACTGTTTGTGCTGTCCAGGCCGCTGCCCCCACCGCAGGACCCGCCAGGCAGCTGGATGCAGAGGGCCCGGCCCCGTCTAGCCAGCAGAGGAAGGTGTCCCTGCCCCATCGGGGAGGTGGGAGATGGGGCGGGATGCTGCCCCACCAGCAGCCTCCGCCCGGGGCACCCTCGGCCCTCCGCTTGGCTCTGTCTCCCTGCACCTGGCAGGGCCTCAGGCTGCCCCAGCTCGGGGGTCGTGGGCAGCTGCTACTCGGTGCCAAACCCCTTGGGGCACAGAGCCATATACCTCGATGTCGGCCCCGCCCACCCTCGACCTCCACCCTGCTCTCCTCGTCAGGAAAAGCCGCACTTTACCCCACACCTGCCTACCCCCTCTCTCCAGCCAGGAGTAGCCTCGGGGGTGGGGTCGAGGGGACAGGTGACCCCCCGCCCCCCCCCACCCCCTTGGTACCAAGGCACCGAGGGGGCTGGCTCCAGTCCGTTCCCCTGACCCCGTGGGTCATATTTCTGTTGAAGCTCCCCAGCAAGATGGTTTGGGGGCCCGGTCCTTCTCTTTCCCAGCTTTCCTCATTTTATTTATGTTTCTGTTTACAAATTGGAGTGGGGTCCTCCATGGGGCCAGGGCAGTGCTCCCCAACCCCCGGGTGTCACCAGGAGAGGGTTTTGGCTCGAGCCCGTCTGCAGAGTTGGCCTCGACCTTCCCTCACCCCACCAAGGACCACACTGTGAAGTGATAACTGCCTTGAATCCCTTGCTGTTTTATTTATTAAACTTGATTTGAAGCCCATGGGTGCCTTGTGCTGTTGGGAGGAGGTGCTGGGGACCGTGGGTCGTTTGGTGGGCCCTGTGCTGGCAGCAGTCAGGCTGTGGGGGGCTGGTCCACCATGAGGGCCAAGGCCACAGAAAAGCCCCGGGTCCCCGGGGAAGAGGTCCAGGGTGAGAGCTGGAGGGTAGTGGGAGAGGCTGGGCAGGTCAGGGATGGCTGGCTTCATTCTGGGTCTGGAGTCCCTGGGGGAGTAAGCAGGGGCTTAAGACCACTTTCCATAGTTGCCTGTGGTGACTGCAGAGGGGAGGGGGCTGGAGGCAGAGTCAGGTGGGGCGCCTTACTGGGAGGGGGGGCGGGAGACAGCGGGGGGGGGGGCAGCCTGGCTGGGACGGGGGTGGAGTCCAAGAGAGGATGAATCAGGTACCAGGTATGTTGGGAGGGTCGGGGGAGTCAGGGTCTCGGCATCTGGGGTTTATTCCTGCAGGGTTGGTTGTCCAGTGTTGGAAGCCAGGGCACAGGGGCCAGGGCACTAGAGGGACTTTAGAATGATTTTGATTGAGGGGTTTTCGTGTAGTTACATTTTCCTGAGTGCTTTAGAGGAGTTGCTCTGCTGTCTTCTGGTTGGCTCTGTTTACAACAAGAAATCTGCTTATCTTAGTTTTTTTATCCAGCTTTTAAGATTTTTATCTTTTTATTTATTTATTTTTTGCTTCCTGGTATTCAATAACATGCCTTTTGTTTCTTTGTTTCTCCTTTCTGGAGAAGTTAGAGGTTAGAAGTATCTTTAAAAAAAAAAAAAAAATTTTTTTTTTTAATGTTTGTTTATTTTTGAGAGAGAGACAGTGAGAGCCAGGGAGGGGCAGAGGGAGAGAGAGAGGGAGACACAGAATCCGAAGCAGGCTCCAGGCTCCGAGCTGTCAGCACAGAGCCTGGCACAGAGCCCAAACCCACGAACCGTGAGATCGTGACCTGAGCTGGAGTCGGACACCCAACCAACTGAGCCGCCCAGGCCCTGGGGTGTCTTATTAATGTCACTCACCTGTTTGTTCTTTTGGTCATTCCTGTATGGTCAGCGCTAAATTATATTTTGGGTAAAGAAATGAGTAAGATGTTTCTTATCTCGGGGCGCTTCTGTCTACACAAGGGAAGAGACCTGCAGATACACCTGTAATTGCAGCCTTCTGACACGGCTCTCTAATCCTGGTGCAGTGGATCCTAAAATGTTTGGCTTTTCTGGGGAGATTAGTGAAGGCTTCACAGATAAGTGTGTGATTGTACTGAAACCTAAAACTGGACTTTCATGCTGGTTCTGAGCAGCTTGATTAGGGTGTCCCTTGGTGTGTGTGTGCAGTGTGGCCTTCCCGGCTTCCTTCCCTCTGTGCATTGAAGGCGCCTCCAAGTCTGTGGTTTGATGGCTCGTTTCTGTTAGTGCTGAGTAGTATTCCAGCCTCTGCGTGGACCACGTCTGGCATCCCCTCCTGCTGAAGGCTGTCTTGGTCGCATCCAGTTTGGGCACTTCTGGATGCAGCTGCTGCAAAATCTGTGTGCACGTTTGTTTTCAAGCACACGTTTTCAACTCGTTTGGGTAAATCAAATGGCAAGAGCGTGTCCAGTTTTGTGAGAAATCCCCAGCTGTGCCACACCGTCCCCAGCCCTCGGCGTCTGCATTCCAGGCTTTGGAGACGGGTGTCGTGGGAGCTCGTTGTTCTGCGTGGCCTTTGAAGGTGGGTGTCTGTCCCTGTGCTCGCTCCTCACTGGACTCTGGGTTTCCGGGCGGGCTCCTTGTCTGTCACTGTGAGGCGCTGCGCTCAGTGTCTGTGGGTGGCAGCTTTGCTGGCCTGACCAGGCCCTGATTTCTCCGTGTTTGAAGTACTTGCTGTTTTATTTTTGCTGGATACAGGATTCTGGGTTGATTTATTTTCTTTCAGCATTTTAAATATGTTCCATTTACCCCTGGTTTCTGTTGCTTCAGATGAAAATCTCCAGTGTTTCCCCAGGTAGAGCCCGTCTCTTTCCTCTGACGGTGATTTTTGTTTTGTATGTGGCGCCCCCGGTCTGATTGGGGTGCACGGAGGTGTGGCGTTTAGGCGGAGCTGCTTGGGCACGCTGGTTAGTGCCTTTCCTAAGTTTGGGGACGTCTTGGCCATTGTCTCTCCTGACATCTCTGCTGCCCCCGAGTGTCCGGCCACACACGAGACCGCTGGGTGCTCCCTGCCCGCAGGCCTCCGCACGTGTCTCCTTCCCTCCTGCGGACCTCCAGCTGCTACGCGCACTGCGTGTGGCCCGTCCCCCAGCGTTCTCTCGCTCACACCTCGTATGTTTTGGTTCCGGTACATGTACTTGGGTTTTTCCATTTCTCTACTGAAATTCCCCGTTTTCTACCTTCTCCTGTCGAAACTTTAACTTTTCTATGATAGTCACCTGGGATCTCTGCTGTTTCAGCCTCTGGGTCGTTTCTGGATGCACTTTCCTCTGGGTTGGGGGTCCCCCTTTCTCCAGCCCTGCCTGTTGTTTGTAAATGAGTCATATTCCTAGTGTTGATCTGGACACACAGAGGCCCCTGCCAGGCTTCCCTGTGACCGTGGCACTGCTCAGCATGCCCTGTTTGCGGTGGCAGCTGTCCTCCTCCTGCCTTCCTCAGCTTTGAGACGGTAGCACCTCTCAGGGCTGGAAGTTGTGCTCTTGGGACAGTCTAGCGGTGTGAGCAGCGCTCAGGCCGGGCATCGCCGGTGCGGTGTTCTGCTTCCTGTACGCTCACCCTTAGGTGGGCTTTCCTCCCTGGTGCCTGCGATGGCACCAGAAGCTGCAGGGAACCGGGCCTTCTGTCTGTGCTCCCTCCCCCAGTAGCTCCAGCAGAAGCCCTTGAACAGTATGTCCTCTAGTGTCTTGTAACTGAACTAGTGGCTGGCCAGGCCTGTGTCAGCTGCTCACCCGCGGAGGCAGAAGCAGCCTCCCAGGCAGGGTCTGGCGGTCGGTCTGGGTGGAGGGGTGACAGCAGCAGGGGAGCACGTGGGGGCGGGAGCGGCAGCTCAGTCCGGAGGGGTGCTAAGGCTGAAGGGCCCTGCAGTGGGAGTCACCCTGATAACCCCAGGCTGTGGGCCCTCAGTCATTCGTTATTGGGTAAGCATTGACTGGGGGCCTGCTGTGTGCCGGCCCCTGCCCCTGGTGCTCAGGGCTGGGGAGGAGAGGATGGTAAACAGACACAGATAGTGCCAGAGCTCAAGGGGCTGCTGGACACGGAGGTGTGTGTGTCTCGGGGGGGGGGGGGGGGGGGGGGTGACTGTGCAGTCAGGGTGGTCTGCCTGAGGTGGCAGCTTAACCTGGGATTCAGAATTCACCGCTGCTAGATTCTAACTCGAAGGGGACTCCAAGTACCTGCCTCCCCATTCCTGTTTGATTAACCCTCCGGGGTGGTTCCTAATGAGTCAGGTGTTCCTGGTGAAGTACTTCGGTGCTACCTCAGGGCTTAGGTGTGCAGACATGCTCGCGGACCGGCCCGTCACAGCTCCCCAGGCGTACAGCTCCGGGAGCCTTAGCAGGGGGTAAGCCCCAGTTCTGGAAGAACTCCCAGTATGGCCTGAGCCTCTGAGAGAAGTATAGAAAGACCTGGGAGCGATGGCGGCACTCAGGTGGCACCCACTGTGTGGGCGGCACCTTTCTGCCCACCCCCCGGGCATCGCGCCCTCAACTTCCATCACCTGGAGCCCATGAGGTTGATGAGAACTGACCGCCTTCTGAGCGCCACTCCTTGGTAGACCATAAGGGACCAAGGGGTTGGTGTGGTCTCTAGGGGACATAGGCAAGTCCCTGGCGCCTGCAGGTGGGGAGAAGCCTTCCAGGGCTGGCTCCCAGCCCAGGTTCTGTCCCCAGAGCAGGCCTCACTAGCCTCGGATTCTCTCCGAGAAGGATGTAAGACGGATTCCAAGTGCAAAGCCTCCTTGAAGTGTGAAGGAACCCAGCTAGCAGACCCCATTCCTAACCTTAATCCTAATCCTTACTGCCCACATTAGCTTTTAATCCTGACCCTATCCAGGTGTTTTAAGGACAGGGTGGGATTGAGGTCAGCGGGGAGGGCCGATGGCTCATCAGAGAACAGGCCATACTTCTTCCTACCCCTGGCCTCTGCCCGCAGGAGCCTCCCCTAGAGACTGCTTGGGTCCCACTCGCAGCCCCTGCCCAGGTCACCCCCAGGACCACGCTCCCATTGGCACGCTCCCCCCAGCGAGTAGTAGGCGCTCAGCAAGAACCCTGCATTTCCTGGACTCTGGTATAGTATTGCCCTTCGTCTACCTTAACTGAACATGTCTGGGCAGTCACCCTGAGGTTAAAGTGAGTTAAATACAGCAATGAGGAGGCTAGCTAGCATTTATGGAACATTTTGCTGGGCATCGCGGATGCTGATCGCATGTAAGTCGTCAGGTAATTTGCACAAAAACCGTGATTCATTAGGCATTGCCTGAATGAGTGAATGAATGAAAGACGGGAGCTGGAGCCCAGGACCTGCGTTACCCTGGGGCGCCCCCCCCCCCCCCCCCCCAAGTGGCAGCAGGAAAAGCCAGTGAGCCAGAGCCTACCTGGGGGGGGCGGCGCGCACCTGCTCGAGGAGCGCTGGATCCAGCCGAGCCTGAAACAGGACCCTTGGGACAGCCCCACCCTGGCCCAGACACTGGAAAATCCCTCTGGGCAAGTAAATATGATCTACCCGCCCCCCCCCGCCACCGGAAGAAGTCTAGGGGCGAGGGAGGAAGCTGGATTTTTTTTTTTTTTTTTTTTTTTTTTTAGGATGTGCCCATCACTCCCGCCCCCAACAGCGAATGCGGTTGGAAAGAGGGGAAGCCATACTGGGGACGTGCCTATCACACTATCTTTCCGGCACACCACAGACGGAAAATCCGGGTCCAGAAGTTTCCATGCTAGCCTTTGCCAGGTCCTGGGAGTGGGCTGAGTTATTTTGAGTGAGTGTGTGGGGGAGTGTCTCTGCCGGCCCCTCAGAAGAGGGAAGTTGTCCCAGGGCGCAGAGGAGCTGGCGCTCAGACACCCGCCCCCAACCCTAATAGCAAAGGAGCTCCAGGTCTGCTGCACACTGCCCCTCTTCCCCAAGGTCCCCGGCTCCCTCCTGGGTCCCCCGCACCCTGTAAGTGCTTGTGCCTGGTCACCCTCCCAGGGAGCAGGATCAGTGGGACTGAGTTGAAGCCCCAGCCGCCTTTGGATCAGGGGCTCCCTGTCTTTCTTTGGGTCTGGCTCCCTTCATCTCTAAAAAGGGTTGAGACTCCCTCGCTAATGCTCTGTCTCTCGAAAATGAATAAATGTTAAAAATTTTTTTTAAAGAGTTGGGAAACATCCTGTTTTAGGGTTGTTGGAGGGGCTTGGAGGGTGAATGTGTTTGAGAAGTCAAGGGAGCAGACCCTGGGGCCAGGCCCCCTGGGTTCGACTCTCCCCCACCTCCCCCTTTACACTGTGTGACCCTGAGTGACAGAACCTCGTGTTTATGTCATGTTTCCTGCCAGGTCAAAGCAGGGCTCTCACCAAGGCTTCTCAGATGGTTTCAGCCCAAAGGATCTAGTGATGGCCCCTTGGGCCTCAGTTTCCCTATCTTAGATGCTCTTGACTCCTGGGCGCCTCCCACCTCAGGGCTCCCTGGGACCTAGTGGGGGCACGGGGCACAGAACCTAACCAGCTTGTGAGCGAGTTCCTACGTCTACCTCCTGCCACCTCCGTTTCCTCCTCTGTAAAGTGGGGACAGCGCCAACAGCCTCCACGGTGGGTGTTGAGGGGCCTGACCTTCTGAAACGCCACGCATCACCGGAATGCCAGGGCTTCCAGCATTAGGAGGAGAGAAAAAAACCCCGCGATTAAGCCATGACACCCCATCGGTTTTCATACTTTTTAGGCACTTCCTGACTCAGACGTACTAAGATGTGCGCAGCGCGAGCACCGCCCCCCCAGTGAAACCGAGGCTCAGAGAGGGGCCTGGCCCCTCGCCCGCTCCCTCCCTCGCTGGTTCGCTGGTTCCTTCCTTCCTTCTTGCCACCCGCCCCTTCCCCGACTCAGTCGGCCCGGTCTGAGGGTGACTCTGGGCCTTGGTCCCTCAGCCTCCCGGCCAGGGCGCGGACGACCCCTCCCCGCGCTCCAGACCCGGGCTGGGGTCTCCCGCCCCCACGCGCAGGAACTCTCCAGCCGGCCCCTCCCTGCCCGCCGCAGCCGGACTCTGCCCCCGCCCCGCCCCGCCCTCCCGCCGCTCCCCTGCCCTCCGCTGCCCTCCCCTGCACGCCCCGCCCCGCCCCGCCCCTGCTGGGCCCAGCTCGGCGCCCATGTGACCCCGCTGCCAGGTCGGGGCGCGACGGGACGCGCTGGGACCGGCGTCGGGGGGGCGCGGGCGCGGCCCGGGGCGGGGGCGGCATGGAGCGGAGGTGGGTCTTCGTGCTACTCGACGTGCTGTGCGTGCTGGTCGGTAAGAGCCGCGGGGCCCCGCGCGTGGCGGGGCGGACCCCTTCCCCGGCGGTGCGCGCCCAGGCGCCCCGAGGGCTGGTTTGTAGCGGGGGTGGGGTGGGGGCCGCAGGCGGGGAGCTCTGGGGTGACCTCGGCGCCCACATCGGCCTGCGTGCCCCCCCCACCCCCTCGGCCGTCCCGGGTCGCGGAGGGTTTGCGGCCCCCGGCCGGGGCGGTGACTCACGCGGGCGGCGGTCCAGGTTCTGGGCGGCCAGGGGCGCGGCCGGGGGCGGGGCACCGCCGGGAGGACCTCCACCCCCACTCCCGGGATCGGCGTTCCCAACGGGCACACTCAGCCGCTCGGTGGGATTCGAACCCCCTTCCCAGGCGGGGTGGGGGTGGGGGGTGCACAGGTGGAGAGAAAGGCTGGGCCCCGGGCTACGGGTGGACCCGTCGCCTCCGGCGGCTCAGACCAAACCTGTCGGGCGGGTTTGCGGGCCAGGCTGGGGGAGGGGGTGGGCCGAGGCCGCCCCCCTCCCCGCCCCTCCCCCAGGGTCCCGGGAACAAAGGCTGAGTGTTTGCTCCGGGGCGGTGCGGACAATGGCCCCGGAATTCTACCCCCCGGCGCGGGGAGGGGCCCCCTCGGGCCTAAGTCGCACCCCCCACCCCCTCCTTGTGGGGTTCCTGCACCTCCGCCGGGACGGAGGTCGCTGAAGGGCGGAGGGGTAATGCCCTGAAGGATCGCGCGCCAGCCCCAACCGTAACCCTAACCCTAAGCTCTTTGGAGTGGGCCAGGTGGTAACGGGAAGAGGTCCACAGGGGGGACTAGCCATCTGCTAGCCCTAGCCATCATTTATTGAGCACCTGTTATTTACATTTAAACATCTGTGTGGCACTTATGTATCCCAGACGCTAAGTGACATGCAAATAATTAAGTCTTTTCCACGGAACAGTCTAAGGGAGGTGCTGTTTCAGCCCGGAGAGGTTCAGGCACCTGTTGCAGGCAGTGTTGCTTCTTTGTGCCAGGCGCTCGAGGCCCAGGCAGACCCCGCTACCATTCTTGAAGCTTCACGATATAAGAAGTTGAGTTTCATTGGGTGACAAGGACCCTGATGAAAAAATGGGGGGCGGGGATGATGTAAAGGCAGGGAGGTTCTGGAAGTGTCTGCCATGAGGGTGTGAACCAGAGTTTCCCAGGCAGGGAAAGGCCCCCAGTTCAGTGCTTTGAGCTCTGCTTCCTGAATCCACAGCTCTGGTTCCAGCTGAGGGTGATGAGCCTCCAGTGGAAGGGGCTGGGGCTGGGGCTGGGGGACAGGAGGCGGAGGCTAACTCTGCGCCGAGGCCCCTTGCGCCAGCCCCTGCCGTGGTTGGGTTGCGGGGATGGGGCTTGACTTGCTGGCTCAGCACGTTCTAGGCCCCGCCCCCCCCCCCCCCCCCAACTTTGGGGGTCTCCTGCCTGGCTTCTCTGCCTCTGCCCTTGCCCTACCTCACAGCAGCCTGAGGGAACCCGTTGAACACATGCTCTGCTCCTTTGCTCCAAGCACTCTGGTGTCTCCCACCTCACTCACCGCAAGATTCCCGTTCTTACAATACCCTCCAGTCCCAGTGTTCCAGCCGTCCAGGCAGGGTCCTTTGCTGTTCTCTGGGACTGCCTTTCCCTCTGCCTGGAGCTCTTCCCCAGATCTGCCCTGAACTTCCTCGGCTCCCTTGATCCACCTTCTTTTCTGTGTGGCCTCCCCGATTCCAGTCACGTTGACCCATGATTCTTTATCCCTAACACTCGGCTCCGTGGGCAGACCTCTGTGTTTCCCCTGACTCAGCACTAAATTCGGTGTCTTAGGAGGAGGAGTTGGCCCTGCCTCCTGCGGTATTCATGCCAAAGAAGAGTCACACCCTTTTACACTTGTCACCTGTCCTGCTGGGGGGCAAAGGGCACCCTGCCTTCGTTTGTCACCCTTGGCTCAGCGGGGTCCTGGGACCCCAGTACTACAGCAATGCCTTTCATTATTCTGCCAGAACTTGTGGCTCCTGAATATGTCTTTGGACTGAGGCGTCGAGGCCCTTGGCCGGCTCAGGGTTAAAGGCAGGAATGTAGGTGTCTCAGCTCTGCCCCTTTCTGTGGTGCGTTCCTGGTCTCTCTGGCTTGCCTTACAGTGAAGGGCAGGGAGGGCCTCTCTTCTTTTAAAAGATGCTTATTAAAACACCTGCCTAGGCCAAGCCCTGGGCAGGCTCTGGGGACAGCCTTGAACATGGTGGGCCCCCCTCAGGTGTCCGTCAAGCCCCTTGGGCGGTGCTGAAAATCAAGTATCACACTATGTTGCAGAAGTGCATACAGGCCCAGAGACGTGGAGAACAGGAATTCTGTGAAAGGGGCGCCAGCGTGGGCAGTCAGGAAGGGTGGACAGAGCTCAGGGAAGGTAGCTTGGTTGCATGGGAAGGTAGCTCAGGGACGGAGCTCGGTTGCATGCTTATGGAGTTTGCTCAGGGAGGAGAAAGGAGGCTGGATGGGAGTGAGTGAGGGGGGAGGTGGGGTGGGGGCTGTACGGTGGGCCCGGGGAGGATTTTGGTGTTTATCTGAGGATGATGGGGAACCATGAGGGGGTTTTAATGAGGGAGCAGACTCCCATTCGCCATGGGGAAAGCTCCTTCTCGCCGTCAGGTTGACGCGGAGGTGAGGAAACCGGGGAGGGAAGGCCGAGGCAGGTGGCCAAGTGCCCGACAAAGGCTGGCATTTGTGGCCCCCGGGCTTGGCTGGTGGGACCACACAGCATGGGGAGAACCGTGTGGCCACTGGCTTCTCTCCCCTGCCCCCAGCCTCTCTGCCTTTTGCCATCCTGACGCTTGTGAACGCACCATATAAGCGAGGGTTCTACTGTGGAGATGACTCCATCCGGTACCCCTACCGTCCAGACACCATCACCCACGGGCTCATGGCTGGGGTCACCATCACAGCCACCATCATCCTTGTAAGGCAGGAGAGGTTGGAGGGTGGTAGGCTGGGTGCTGGGGGTGGGGCCAAGTTTTGCCCTGAATGGTAGGTGGGGAAGAGGGCCCCCCCTTTGGAGTTCCCAGAATCCCAGCAGACTCGGGGAGGCCAGGCACCCTGAAGCCCTTTCTGTGGGGAGTCCGAGGCCCAGCGAGCCAGGGCTTGGTGGAGACCCTCACAGTTGCCTCCCCAGCCCAGCCGTGAGTGCCCTCAGCGGCTCCCTGTGCAGGTCTCTGCCGGGGAGGCCTACCTGGTGTACACAGACCGCCTCTATTCCCGCTCCGACTTCAACAACTACGTGGCGGCCGTCTACAAGGTGTTGGGGACGTTCCTGTTTGGGGCTGCGGTGAGTCAGTCGCTCACCGACCTGGCCAAGTACATGATCGGCCGTCTGCGGCCCAACTTCCTGGCGGTGTGTGACCCTGACTGGAGCCGCGTCAACTGCTCCGTGTACGTGCAGGTGGAGAAGGTGTGCAGGGGAAGCCCCGCCAACGTCACCGAGTCCAGGTGGGTGCTGGACCAGCCGCCTTCACTCGGGGCGATGCTGGGGACCCTGAGCCACGGCTGTTCCCACCCCTGGGGGAGGAGTCGGGGCTAGAGCAGGACCCCCAGGAGCTGGATGTGGAAGGGTGAGCTTCCTGGAGGGTAGGCCGGGTGGGGTGAGGCCGGGTGGGGCCCGTGGGCCTGGGTTGGGGAGGTGTGGGGATGTGAGGTGGGGCCGGGATGCGGGGTCCTGAGCAGAACAGCCCCCCAAACCTCAGGCCCCACTGTCCGGCTTCTGCTCTGTGCTCTCACATTCTCTGATAAACTTATCAATTAATTGCCATCTATTTTCCTGTTTAAAATTTTGAAATAAAATTCACATCACTAAAAATCACGAATTATACTATTTTAATATGTACAATTCATTGATTCTTAGTACATTCACAGTGTCGTGTAGCCATCCCCACTCTCTTATTCCAGAATCTTTTTATCATCCCAAGAAAGAAGCTCCGTGTCTGTTAGTTATGAGGCCCCCGGCACTGCCTCCTCCCTGAGCCCCTGGCACCCACGAACCCCCTTCCTGTGGGTGGGTGTGCCTCTTCTGACGCTTCACGCACGTGGGGTCACACACCGTGCAGCCTTTTGTCTGGCCTCTCCAGTGTCTGTGCTCACATGTGAGGTGTGTGCGTTTCTGCCTCACTTCTTTCGGTGTTCTTGTTCTGTGCGTGTGTCTTTGTGATTGTGATGTGTTCTTGATACGTGTGCCTTGATCACTGTGTAACGTCCTTTGTCTCTGCGAATGGTTTTTTTCTTTTCTTTTCATCGTCTGTTTTGTCCCATAGCAGCATGGCCACTCTGGCTGTCTTTTGGTTGCTGTCTGAATGGAATGCTTTTCCCACTTTTGTACTTTCAGCCTGTTTGTGCGTTTGAAGGTATACAGCATATGCAAAGTTACGTTACTTTGTAAGTTTGTTTTGCAACCTCTGCCTTTTAATTGGAGAGGTTAATACATTTATATTTAATGTAATCCCCCATAAGAAAGAGCTTCTGGTGTTTTGTTATTTGTTTTCTACATATTCTTTTATCCTGGCTTTAAAATTTCTTCATTACTGCCTTTTACGTTAGTTACTGACTGTGCAGAAAGTTTGTGGCTATATAGCTCTACCCCCCCTTATGAGATTATTTTCACAAATTATATTTTATACATTGTGTGTTCATCAACTCAGATTTATAATTACTGTTATACTCAGGTTTTTGAAAAATGAGGTATAATTGACATAATTAATATGATGTGATGTTTGTTTTAGGTGTGCAACATGGTTCAACATTTGTATTTACCTTGAAATGATCACCACAATAAATCTAGCTAACACCCATCTGTATGTGTAGTTAAAAAATTATTTTTTAAAATTTTTATTTGTTTATTCAAAAAAAATTTTTTTTTAACGTTTACTGATTTTTTTGAGACAGAGAGAAACAGAGCATGAACAAGAGAGGGTCAGAGAGAGAGGGAGACGCGGAATCTGAAACAGGCTTCAGGCTCTGAGCTGTCAGCACAGAGCCCGATGTGCTCGAACCCATGAACCGTGATATCATGACCTGAGCCGAAGTCGGACGCTTAACCGACTGAGCCACCCAGGCGCCCCAATTTATTTATTTTTGAGAGAAAGAGAGAGAGAGCACACAAGTGGCGGGAGGGGTAGAGACCGAGGGAGACACAGACTGAAGCAGGTTCCAGTCTCTGAGCTGTCAGCACGGAGCCCAGCGCTGGGCTTGAACTCACACACTGCGAGATCATGACCTGAACCAAAGTCAGATGCTTAACCAAGTGAGCCACGCAGGCGCCCCATAAAATTGTTAGAAAACAATCAGGAATTATGAGCTCAAGTACATGAATACTGATGGTTGTATTGTGTAACTACCTTGACTCGTGTATCTCAGATCTTTGTGTGAGCCTGAGCTAACTGTCTAGCACCCTTCATTTCTCCTGGAAAGACTCCCTTTTGGAATTTCTTATAGGGTGGGTGTTTGAGTAATGAATTCTCTCAGTTTTTCTTTGTCTGGGAATGTCTGAATTTCTCCTTCATTTTTAGGGGGTGATTTTGCCAGACCTAGAATTCTTGGTTATTTTGAAAGTATCACCCCACTGCCTCTGGCTTCCATGGCTTCTGACAAGAAACCGGCTGCTAATCGTACTGAGGACCCTCGTACCACAGGAGTCTCTTCTCTTGCGGTGTGCACGGTTCTTGCTGACTGTCCTTGGCAGTTTGATTACGCGTGTCTCTGAGCTTCTCCCATTCGAGTTCTCAAGCTTCTTAGATGTGTACGTTCGTGTCTTTGATCCGGCTTGGGCAGTGTTCAGCCATGTGTCTTCAAATACTCTTTCTGCCCCTGTCTGTCTCCTCCCCTCTTTGGGCTCCCCCGTGTGTGTGGGCATCCCTGGTGCCTACCTCTTTTTCTCCCTTCTTACTCTGTGTCCCTCCAGTTGAATCGTCTCCGTTGACCTGTGTCCGTGCTCACGGTTCTTTCTGCCCATTCAGACCTGCTAGCGATTTTTCATTTCAGATACTACTTACTGTTTTCAGCTCCAGAATTTCTGTTTGGTTCCTTTGGATAACTTCTGTCTCTTTGTTGGTATTCTCTGTTTAGTGAGACATTGTTTCCCTCTTTGAACAGATTTTAAATGGCCAGAGAAAAGTCTTTGTCCAGTAAGTCTAGCACCTGGGCATCCTGGGGACAGCTTCTATTAACAGGTTTCTTTTCACCCTGTGTATGTATGCTTTGTGACTATTTGGTTGAGAGCTGGGCATCTTTAATGTTGTCATGTAGCAACTCTGGAAATATCCTGTGCTCTCCCACCCGGCGATTATTGTTGCTGTTTGTTGCAGTTGTCGGTCGGTTGGTTAGCGACCTTTTGAACTAATTTTGTAAATTCTGTATTCTTTGTCACGTGTGGCCCTGAAGTTCTTTCTGTTAGCTGCCCGATCAGCTAGTACTTGGACAGAGATTTCCTTAAACATCTGGCACTGGGAGAAAGACCTCTCTCTGAGTTTGCCGATGGGCTGTGTGTGCTGTGTCGGGGCCTGCCTTCCGAGCTCAGCCAGGCTTCCTGTTTGCGCAGCACCTGAAGGTCAGCCAGAGGTGAGAGCCAAGGGCTCCTTTCCTGAGCTTCCTGGTGGGTCCCTGTGCCTCAGCTGCCATGCATTGCCCTGGGCAGCAGTGACAGACATTTGCTGTAAAGGCTTCAGAGCAATTCCCCAGGTAGCTGAGTCGGCCACAGGAGAGTGGGGTAGCTCTGCACATCCACCAGATGGGTCCAGACAATCACAAATCCGTGCAAAGAGGTCTGTTTTGCTAGTCCTGGTGCTGGCCACTGCCAGTGTGATTCTGTTCGTACGAGTGTTTCCATTATGTTTATGGAGGGCTGGACCTTTGGAGTTCCTTAATCTGCCATTCTCTTGTCCACTGATGTCCTTTTTGCCAAACCTTGAGCTTAATTCCTGCATCAAGAACCACAGATGGGAAATAATCCCCAAACTGTGGTGTTATCTGTTTGTCTGCTCTACACAGTTGTCCGCCCTGGTTCTGAGTTTGTGGCCTACGGTATCCTTGTCAAAGACTGTGAGCCCCAGTTGGAGACTTTGTTTTGTGTGGTCAGGGAAATGAAAAGGGGCCACGTTTCCCCATAAAACCCTCCCTCTGCTGGGTCCCAGACTGTGGGGTACACAGGGGGCTGGGGGCCAGGGGGCCGGGGACTTCGAAGGCAGAGATGTCAGTGAGCTTCTCGGTCTCTGAGCCTGGGCCCCGGGCTCTGTTCCCCGTGCGGCCCCTCCTGACACCTGTGCTCTCCTTTCTTAGACTGTCTTTCTATTCTGGACACTCCTCCTTTGGGATGTACTGCATGATGTTCTTGGCGGTGAGTCTGTTTCCCAGGATTGGCTTGTGGGACTGGGCCTCAGTTTCTCCTTCTGCAAAAGGGGGAAGGGGAGGTAGTGATGGGTCGAGGTGACTGGTTTGTTCTTCGAAACTGGAGGCTCCCGGCCTGCTGGCTTTGTGTTCCTGGCCTCCACTCCCGTCTGCGCCCTGGGCGTGGGGTGAGCCCAGCGGGCTCCTGGGCTGATGGCTGCCCTCCGGCCCCCAGCTCTACGTGCAGGCACGGCTTTGCTGGAGGTGGGCGCGGCTTCTGCGGCCCACAGTGCAGTTTTTCCTGGTGGCCTTTGCTCTCTACGTCGGCTACACCCGCGTGTCTGACCACAAGCACCACTGGAGTGATGTCCTTGTTGGCCTCCTGCAGGGGGCACTGGTGGCCGGCCTCACGGTGAGCTCCTGGGTCAGGAGACCCACCCTGGGTGGGGGGATCCTCTTTCCCTCCCCACTCCACTCTTCCCCCTCAGAGCCCATCCCTCACCCCCCACGACCTTCCCGTTCCCCTGCCCCCATCAGCCCTTGTCTTGTCTCCTAGGTTCGCTATGTCTCGGATTTCTTTAAGTCCCGGCCCCCACAGCGCTGCCTGGAGGAGGAGGAGCTGGGACGGAAGCCCAGCCTGTCACTGACTCTGACCCTGGGTGAAGCTGACCGCAACCACTATGGGTACCCGGTCTCCTCCTCTTGAGGTGGGGTCCTTCTGTGCATCTGCGTGTTCATGGTCCTGGCAGGGACCTCTGCTAGCCTGGTGGTGAGGGCTCCAGGTGCCCTGTGCTGGCCGCTGGTGGGCGTTCTACTAACTCTGCCTGCTGTGCACTGGACCAGGGGTCTGGGGGTGCACAGGGCAGCCCCAGCGTTTAAAAGAGGGACTTTGTCCTCTTTTCTCCCTTTTGGTGGATTAGAGGGGGACCAAGAGACCCAGCTAGATGCTGTTTTTGTAAAGTGTAATGTATATGTGGAGTTTGAGTAAAATAGAGTGTTTGCTCGACAACTGATGATAGCCTCTGTTCCTTATGGCCATTCTGAGCACTGTTCGTACAGCAGAGGGGGAGACACTTCCTTGCTTGGGGCTCAGCTGAGCTCAGGAGTCAAAGTGGCTGGTGGCAATGTTGCCCTTTGGAGATGAGGGGAGAGTGGTACACTCTTTTCCTGGCCTCACCCTGTGTATCTCTTCATCTGGCTGTCGATTCATACTTATCACACCCTTTAATAAACTGGTAAACCTAAGTGTTCCCTGATTTCTGTGAGCCACTCAAGCAAATAGAGACCCTAAGGAGGAGGTCATTGGGACCTTCCGGTCTAGTCAGTGGGTTAGAAGCACAGGTAACAGCCTGGGGCTTGTGACTGGCATCTGAAGTGGGGGGTGGGACCGAGTCCTTAACCTGTAGAACCTGATGCTGTCTTGAGGTAGACAGTGTCAGAATTGAGTTCTTGGATACCCCTGTGGTGTCCAAGAATTGCTTTGTGGTGGTTTTTTTTTTTTTTTTTGAGGAGGGGCACTTCCTGGATGTTGAAATTGGGTCCAGAAACTGAAAGAATTGTCTATGAATCCATTTAGTCAAGAAGACAAATGAAAGTAACAGCCAGGCCTTTACTGGCTTCCTCTGGTCCTATCAGCAAGGGGAAAGCTGGAGAATGTACCAGCTGCCCGGTGCACTTTCCCCATGGCACGGTGCTTGGGTCAGGGGTCGGGTGCAGCAACACGAGGCTCCTGCAGGTGTCTGGGCCCAGGCGGAGGGCTAGGATTGGGGAAACCCCAAGTGCCGAGTCAGTGGAGAAAGGCTCTCCCCTCACAATAGGGAGGCCTCTACTGAAAGCGCCCCTCCCCCATCCTGCTCCCCCAATAGAGGTCCTCAAATGGAAACTCCTGGGAAGAAATTCACATATGGCTAAGGTATAGTCAGAGGGGCCGGAATCTGCAGAGCTGTCCCCCAAGCCTCCTATGGTGGAGCCTGAAAGGTCACACATGGGGCATGGGCCTGGCACTGGGCTCCTTATCCCCCTTTCTGCTTGGTGATCCCCTCCAACTGACTGGGACCCTGCCCTTAAATCTTCCCATCTCGGAAGTCCCCACCTTTAACCGACATACCTGGGTTTCCTGGGGCTCCGAGTCCACATCCTGCATTCCTGGAGGGCTCGCAAAGCTGCAGCTCCCTTGTCCTGACTCTTCCCCTGTGGTCACTCACCTGGGGCTTCAGAACCAGCTCCTACTCACTCCGGGAATGGCGACTCCCCACCATTCACCAAAGTGAAATAGACGTAAAATAGATGGAGACTAACCATGAGAAGTACATGCTTTTTTTTTTTTAATTTTTTTTTTCAACGTTTTTTTATTTATTTTTGGGACAGAGGGAGACAGAGCATGAACGGGGGAGGGGCAGAGAGAGAGGGAGACACAGAATCGGAAACAGGCTCCAGGCTCCGAGCCATCAGTCCAGAGCCTGACGCGGGGCTCGAACTCACGGACCGCGAGATCGTGACCTGGCTGAAGTCGGACGCTTAACCGACTGCGCCACCCAGGCGCCCCAAGAAGTACATGCTTTTAAAAAGGAGATATGATCAAAATCTTAGTGTAGGGAAGGCTTTTGCAATTGGGGAAAACAGAAAATGAAGTTGAGGTAAACCTGGGGCCTAGGACAGAGCAGTGGCTCAAGAAGGGGCACGCACCGCGAGTGGTGGATCCTGCATGCGTCCAAGAGGCTGGTGCCTTCAAATGATGCAGAGCATCCAGAGCTCACCTTTTCAATGACATTGTAAGCAGTGAGTTTGACTGTTTTTTTTTTTTTTAATTTTTTTTTTTTTGACAGAGAGGGAGGGGGGGAGGGAGAGAGAGGGGGGGAGAGAGAATGAGCGTGGGAGGGGCAGAGAGAGAGGGAGACACAGAATCCGAAGCAAGCTCCAGGCTCCCAGCTGTCAGCACAGAGCCCGATGCGGGGCTTGAACTCACAGACCGTGAGATCATGACCTGAGCCAAAGTCGGACGCTCAATGGACTGAGCCACCCAGGTGACCCGTGAGTTTGACTTTTGTACTGAACAAGTGCAGGGGCGCTGGGGGGCTCAGTTAAGCGTCTGACTTTGGTTCAGATCATGGTCTCAGGGTTCGTGGGTTGGAGCCTTGCGTTAGGCTCTGTGCTGACAGTTTGGAGCCTGGAGCCTGCTTCAGATTCTGTGTCTCCCTCTCTCTCTGCCCCTGCCCCCCCCCCCCCTCTTTCTTTCTCTCAAAAATGAGAAGAAACATTAAAAAAAATTAAATATTTGCAAAATGGGTGACTTACTGTTAACTGTTAATGTTTTATTTGCCCATAGAAGCTGTCTTTATGCCACACCCCTCTTGGGGTGTTCTGGCCAGGCCTCAGGGGGATAATGTAGCACCTGGGGGCACAGATGCAGCCTTGAAGCCCCGGATGGAGACCATCTCTCTGGCCTCCGTGACCTTGTCCTTGGTGCTATGGGAGACAGGCAGGAGGGGGGCCTGGATGCCACAGAACGCCAGCGTGCTGGATGTCATGAACTTGCTGGAGGCGTCAGGAAAGCCACCATGAAACTGCCCCGGGGCGCGGGAGCTGAGGCATCACAGGACACAGTAGAGGGCAGTGATGGAGCCCCGGGCCCAGAGCCGAGGCATCCCAGCACACAGCAGAGGGCAGTGACGGAGCCCTTGCTGCACAGGAGGAGGACATACCCAGGCTCGGACTGTGTCTGTGTCAGGGAACGGGGCGAGGTTCCCAGCCGGAGCCCACAGGGAGCTGGGGCTCAGGGAGCCGCCCTCTCTTCCCTGGTGCAGTGACCCTGAAGACCAAGGCCACAGTGATGGTTTGGGCCGTAACAGTGCAAACAGCCACGATAGAAACCACTCCAAATGCGGTTTGCTGGAGCACGAGGGTGGCTGTGTCGGGACGGCCGATGAACTGTGAGGTGGGGGAGTTGAGCAGGACGTAGCCGAGGGCCCTGTTGCTGGCTTTGAGTGGGAGAGTGCCTCGGTGCTTCCTGAAGACCCCAGGACCACAGCCGTGAAAATAGAGTGCTATATTGCCCAGACCTGTGTCCAGAGTCCTCAAAAGGCATAAAAGTCACAGTCTGCTTACTGTTTGAGTAACCACCACCCGGACACTTGGCATGCTGGTATGCATCAATGAGAAAGCAGAGATACAGTTTCTTGGGCCCAGTGGTTCTTACAGGTTAGGAAAATTAGGACATATTGGTGCTCCAGGCAGAGACACAGGCAAGCTCTCACACACATAATTGTAGGGTTATCCTTATAGTTTCATGGAAAAACAGTAGTTTCTCTTTTCTTTTTACAAAGGGGATTTTTCTGTTGATTCTTTGAAACTCCTAAATTCTTAGCCATGAAAGTATCATTTCTCATGGCCTGTTCTCAATGCTCGATATTTCCCCCACTTTCTGATGTTAATTGTCTTTTGAAAAACCCCTCCTAACTGACTAGTAGAAGATATGCAGGAATTTTTTTAAAAAGTTTTTTGTGTGCAAATGCTAGTGTGGTTTTGTAGGAGATCATGTCTCCTTTGGTATAGGTGCATACTGAATTAATTAGGAGTGAAATCTTGTGATGTCTATAACCTACAATCTTTCACAATAGAAGATGTCAAGCAAACATGGCAAATTTATAAAATTGCAGTCTGTGTTTGTGTGTAGGTATTCATTATGTCACTCTCTGTAGTATATTTGGAGAATTTTCATATTCAAAAAAGGAAAATTCTGCTCAAGTGAATTTTCCTAAGTCAACAGTATCCATTCATTTCCCAAATGAGTCCCTTTTTAAGCTGCAACAACATAAAATCCTAATTGAAAAACAAGATTATTATAATTCTTAGTGTTGGTTACCACCCTGATATAAGAGGGCAGTTTTCCCCACTCATTAGTAGCAGTGGCGACACATCTATGCCCTTATCACTCTGAACACTTGGGTTTAGACGGAGAGGGCAGGAGATACGGAGGTGTGACTAAAAAAACTATAATCCTCTTTCAACACATTTTCAGCACCTGGACAGCTCCTAGGGCTTCTCTACCAGCCCATGGACTGCTTCTGTGTCAGAGACATAAACACGCTCCCCAGTTTTTCTGTTAGCCTTATTTTTTAACAGTTGAGACTTGTAGAATGAAGTGGCCCAGTTTATATACTTAATAGCCCAATTTTGGGTGAATCCAGGACTTTGGATGGGAATCTCCAATCGGTAAAAGGCCAGAATTGCTGACAACAGGCAGCTGCTCTGTACAGGCACACAGCTCTTTCCTCTCATGTCTCACTCCTAGCGGCCAGAGGAACTTCTCCCTCTCACAGCGTCAGAGACAAATAGCCATGCCACATTCAGCTGCGATGTAGCAGCAACAGCAGCAACTCCAAGGCCAGAGCCGCATCCCTGAGGCCACCTGGTTCAGACCTGGCAACTGACCCTTGACCCTCTGCAGAAGACTAGGGTTAGGGTTAAGGTTAGGGTTAGGGTTAGGGTTAAGTCCCAGGAGACTCCAGGTGCTGAACCTACAGCAGTGCAGTTGTCTCCCCTAAGGGCTGAGTGGAGTGCACAAGGGAGGGTGCCGGTCAGGATTAGTCTTTGGGTTCCAAGGCCAGACAACTGTATGGGCCACTGGTTGGGTAGGCCTCAGGAATCCTCTCGGGCAGCTGTAGCCAGGCCTTGGAAACCACATGGTGTTCCAGGTTCTATGTGGAGGGATCCTGCACCGCTTCTTGACCCAGGCGTGTGGTGTTGTCAGACTTTGGTATTGGGTCCCCATGGGGAGATAGCCTTAGCTAGTGTTATGGTTTAGTCCACGGACATCGCCAGTGCCGAAGCGACTCCAGTTTCATGATCTCCCTCGAGGGCTGAAGTGAGGGCCCATGCGACGGTGCGGCTCAAGTGTAGGTTTAGGGTTGTAACCCGTGATCTCCCTCGAGGGGTGAATTGTAGGGTTGGAGAGAGGGTTAGGTTTCGGTTGAGGGTTCTGGTTAGGGGTAGGGTCAGGGCTCCAGGCGCTGAACCCACAGCAGTGCAGTTGTCTCCCCAAAGGGCTGAGTTGAGGGCACAAGGGAGGGTGGCGGTCAGGATAAGTCTTTGGCTTCCAAGGCCACACAACTCTATGGGCTACTGGTCGGGTAGACCTCAGGAATCCTCTTGGGCAGCTGCAGCCGGGCCTTGGAAATCACATGGTGATGTTTCAGGTACTATGTCGAGTGATCCTGCACCGCTTCTGGACCCAGGCACGTGGTGTTGTCAGACTTTGGTATTGGGTCCCCATGGGGAGAGAGCCTTAGCTAAGGTTAGGGTTCCGTCCAGGGATGTCGCCAGGGCTGAAGCGACACCAGTGTTGTGAATTCTATGGAGGGCTGAAGTGAGGGCACATACTTGGCTGTTGGTGTGGTGTAGACGTAGTGAGATAGATAGGGTTAGGTTTATGGTGAGGGTTATGGTTAGGGTTACGGTTCGGGTTAGGGTTACATCCCAGGAGGCTCCAGGTACTGACCCCACAGCAGAGCCGTTGTCTCCAGATGGGCTGATTGGAGTACACAAGGGAGGGTGCCGGTCAGGATTAGTCTTTGGGTTCCAAGGCCAGACAATAATATGGCCCATCCTTTGGGTAGGCCTCACAAATCCTCTCGTGCAGCTGCAGTCGCGCTTTGGAAATGACATGGTGATGTTCACGTTCCATGCCGAGTATTTCTAGTGATTCTTGAACCCGTGTAGGTGCTGTTGTCAGACTTTGGAATTGGGTCCCCATGGGTAGAGAGCCTTAGCTAGGGTTCACATTCGGTTCAGGGATGTCACCAGGGCCTAAGTGACTCCAGTTTCGTGATCTCCCTCGAGGGGTGAACTGAGGCCCCATGTGAGGGTGCGGGTCAAGTGTAGGGTTAGGGTTAGAGATAGGGGTAGGTGTAGGGTGAGGGTTATGGTTAAGGTTAGGGTTAGGGTTAGGGTTAGGTCCCAGGAGGCTCCAAGCTCTGACCCCACAACAGAGCAGTTGTCTCCCTGAAGGTCTGAGAGGAAGACACAAGGGAGGGTGCTGGTCAGGATTAGTCTCTGTGTTTCAAGGCCAGACAAATGTATTGGCCACCCTTCAGCTAGGCCTCAGGAATCCTCTCGTGCAGCTGCAGTCGCGCTTTGTAAATGACGTGCTTATGTTCCACGTTTCATGCCGAGTATTTTTGCAGCGATTCTCGAACCCATGAGCGTACTGTTGTCAGACTTTGGAATTGGGTCCCCATGGTGAGTTAGGGTTAGGGTTTGGTCCAGGGAATTCTCCAGGGATGAAGCTATTCCAGTTTCCTGATCTCCCTCGAGGGGTGAATTGAGGGCCCCTGCAAGGGTGCGGGTCAAGTGTTCAGTTAGGGTTACAGATAAGGTTAGGTGTTAGGGTGAGGGTTATGGTTAGGGTTAAGGTTAGGGTTAGGATTAGGTCCCAGGAGGCTCCAGGTACTGACCTCACAGCAGAGCAGTTTTCTCCCCAAATGAGTGGAGTACACAAGGGAAGGTGCCAATCAGGATTAGTCTTTAGGGTCCAAGGCCAGACATATGTATGAGCCACCTTTTGGGTAGGCCTTAGGGGTCCTCTCGTGCAGCTGCAGGCGTGCTTTGCAAATGACCTGGTGATGTTCTATGTTCCATGCCGAGTATTTGGCACCGATTCACGAACCCGTATGCGTGCTTTGTCAGACTTTGGAATTGGGTCCCCATGGGGACAGAGTCTTAGCTAGGGTTAGCGTTCAGTCCAGGGACATCGCCAGGGCCGAAGTGACACCAGTGTTGTGAATTCCATGGAGGGCTGTAGTGAGGGCACATCCGTGGCTTTGCATCTGGTGTAGATGTAGTGAGATAGATAGGGTTAAAGTTTAGGGTGAGGGTTGTGTTTAGGGTTATGTTTAGGGTTAGGATTAGGTCCCAGGAGGCTCTAGGCACTGACCCCACAGCAGAGAAGTTGTCTCCCCGAAGGGCTAGTTGAATACACAAGGGAGGTTTCCAGTAAGGATTTGTCTTTGGGTTCAAAGTCCAGACAAGTGTATGGAATGCTCTTCGGGTAGGACTCAGAAATCCTCTGTTGTAGCTGCAGTCGCACTTTGGAAATGACATGGTGATGTTCCACGTTCCATGCCGAGTATTTCTGCACTGATTCTCTAATCCGTGTGTGTGCTGTTGTCAGACTTTGGAATTGGGTGCCCATGGGGAGAGTGCCTTAGCTAGGGTTAGGGTTTGGTCCAGGGACGTCGCCAGGACCGAAGTGACACCAGTGTTGTGAATCCATGGAGGACTGAAGTGAGGGCACATGTGTGGCTGTGGGTCTGGTTTAGAGTTAGTGTGATAGATAGGGTTAGGTTTCGGTTGAGGGTTCTGTTTAAGGTTAGGGTTAGGTCTCAGGAGGCTCAAGGCACTGACCGCACAGCAGAGGAGTTGTCTCCCCGAAGGGTTGAGTGGAGTACACAAGGGAGGGTGCCGGTCAGGATTAGTTTTGGGTTCCAAGGATAGACAAATGTGTGGCCCATCCTTCGGGTAGGCCTCAGGAATCCTCTTGTGCAGCTGCAGTCGCGCTTTGGAAATGGCATGGTGATGTTCCACGTTGCATGCTGAGTATTTCTGCAGCGATTCTCGAACCCGTGTGCATGCTGTTGTCAGACTTGGAATTGGGTTCCTATGGGGAGAGAGCCTTAGCTAGGGTTAGGATTTGGTCCAGGGACGTCGCCAGGGCCGATGCGACACCATTCTCGTGAATTCCATGGAAGGCTGAAATTTGGGCACATGGGTGGGTGTGGGTCTCGTGTATAGTTAGTTAAGAGATTATGTTAGGTTTAGGTTTAGGGGTAGTGTTACGGTTCTGTTTGGGGTTAAGATTAGTTCCCAGGCCCTGAACCTACAGCAGTGTAGTTTTCTCCCCAAAGGGCTGACTGGAGTGCAGAAGGGAGGGTACCGGTTAGCATTAGTCTTTGCGTTCCAAGCCAGACATCTATATCCACACTCTTCGGTAGGCCTCAGGAATCCTCCTCTGTATCGGAAGCCATGCTTTGGAAATGACATGGTGATGTTCCACGTTTCTCACAGAATTATCCTGCGCCGCTTCTCAACCCATTGTGCGTGCTGTTGTCAGAGTGTGGAATTCGGTCCCCATGTGGAGAAAGCCTTAGCTACGGTTAGGGTTTGGGCCAGGGAAATCTCCAGGCCCGAAGTGACACCAGTCCTGTGATCTCCCTGTATTGATGATGTGAGGGTACGTGCATGGTGCGAGTCAGGTGTAGGGTGAGTGTTAAAGTGAGGTGAGATTTAGGTTCACGTGTATACTGTGGGTCACCGTTAAGATTAGGGCTTGGTCACAGGAGGTTCCTGGCGCTATACCCCCAGTAGGGCAGTTGTCTCCCCTCAGGGCTGAGTAGAGGGGTCTAAGGAGGGTCCCAGTCAGGCTGAGTTTTGGGTGCCACGGCCACTCCTTGGTTAGACCTCAAGAAGTCCTGTGTGGAACTCCTTCTGGTCTTTGGAAATGACATGGTGATGTTCCAGGTTCCATGCCAAGTAATTCTGCACCGCTTTGGGCCCTTTGTTTGTGGTGTTCTCAGAGATAGGAATTGGGTCCCCATCCAGAGAGGTCCTTAACTAGGGTTAATGTTCTGTTCGGGGACTTCACCACTGCCGATGTGACACCATTCCTGTGTGTCGTGTGCGTTGAGTTAGGGCTTGGGATTGGGTTTGATGTTAGGGGTTAGGGTTACGGTTAGGGTTGGTGTTAGGGATTAGAGTTAGGGGTTAGAGTTAGGTTTATGCATTAGGATTTGGTTTAGGGTTATGGTTAGTGTTTAGGGTTACGGTTAGGGGTTAGGGTTTGGAGTTAGAGTTAGGTTTAGGCGTTAGGTTTGGGCTTGGGTTAGGCTTAGTTTTAGGGTTATAGTTTGGGTTGAGAGTTAGGGTTATGGTTAGATGGTAGGTTAGGTTTAGGTGTTAGTGTTAGTGTTAGGGTTTGCATTAGGTTTAGGGATCAGGTGAGGTCTAGGTCTAGGAATTGGGTTAGGGTTATGGGTTAGGGGATTTGATTAGGGTTAGTGTTAGGGTTAGTGTTAGAGCTTTATGGTTAGGGTTAGGGTTAGTTTTAGTTTCTATAATTTTAGGGTTAGTGCAGTAGAGTTAGAGCAGTAGGGTTAAGGTTTTATGGTTAGAGTTATAGGGTTAGGGTCAATTTAGTATTAATTCAGGTTATGTTTACCTTTATGGTTCGGTAGGGTTAGGTTTGGGTTTACACATAGGGACAGGGGCAGGGTTTAGTATTCGTGTTATGGTGAGTGTTAGCTG